>NW_027590587.1:0-20000 GCF_964213995.1 Mustelus asterias
CTGAAGCTGATGGAGAGAAGGGGTGAGACATCGGGAGATATACAGAGAGGGGAGAGAGCGAAGGAGGGAAGGGGGTCGAGAGACACATGGAGATAGAGAGAGAGACAGGTGGAGAATGAGGGAGAAGATGCAGGGAGCAAAAGGCGTCGAAAGGGAGAGGGAGGGTGTGTCGGAGGGCAGGGAAGAGAGGGGAGAGGGCAAAGGAGAGCACGAGAGGAAGAGAAAGGCAGGAAGGGAGAGGGAGAGAGAGGGAGCGGGTATTGTCGGAGTGACAGAGAGACAGGGAGAGAGGGATCAGGAGATGATCCCAGGTTTTAGGAGCACACAGCTAAAAATAGGAGGATCAAGAATCCCAAATGGGAAATATAAAATAGTCCAGAGATATCCCTCCCTATTCCTGCAACCTCCTCCAGCACCTACACCCCTCCCTCTCTCTTTAACCTCCTCCAGCCCCTACAAACCTCCCTCTCTCTATAACCTCTTCCAGACCCTACACCCCTCCCTCTCTCTTTAACCTCCTCCAGCCCCTACAAACCTCCCTCTCTCTGTAACCTCCTTCAAGCCCGACAAACCTCCCTCTCTCTGTAACCTCCTCCAGCCCCTACAAACTTCCCTCTCTCTATAACTTCCTCCAGCCGCTACAATCCTCCATATCTCTGTAATCTTCTCCAGCCCCTACACCCCTCCCTATCTCTGTAACCTCCTCAGGCCACTGCAACCCTTCCCATCCCTGAAACTTCCTCCAGCCCCGACAACACTCCCTATCCCTGCAACCTCCTTCAGCCTCTACACCCTCCCTATCTCTGTAACCTCCTCCAGCTCCTCCAACCCTCCTTATCTCTATAACCTCCTCCAGCCACTACAACTGTCCCTATCCCTGTAAACTCCACCAGCCCCTAGAACTCTCCCGATCTCCGTAACCCCCTCCAGACCCGACAACCCTCCCTATCTCAGTAACCTCCTCCAGTCCCTACAACACTCCTTGTATCTGTAACCTCCTCCAGTCCCTACCATCCTCCCTACCGCTGTAACCTCCTCCAGCCGCTACAAACCTCCCAAGCTCTGTAACCTCCTCCAGCCCCTACAACCCTCCCTATCTCTGTAACCTTCTCCAGCCCCCACAACCCTCCCTATCTCTGTAACCTCCTCCAGCCCCCACAGCCCTCCCTATCTCTGTAACCTCCTCCAGCCCCCACAACCCTGCCTACTTCTGTGATCTCCTCCAGTCCCTACAACCCTCCCTATCCCTGTAACCTCCTCCAGCCCCTACAACACTCTCTGTATCTGTAACCTCCACCAGCCCCTACAACACTCCCAATCTGTGTAACATCCTCCAGCCCCTACAACCCTCCCTATCTCTGTACCCTTCGCCAGAACCTACAACCCTCCCTATCTCTGTAACCTCCTCCAGCCCCTATAACCCTCCCTATCTCTGTAACCTCCTCCAGCCCCGACAACACTCTCTATTTCTGGAACCTCCTCCAGCCCCTACAACCCTCCCTATCTCTGTAACCTCCTCGAGCCCCTACAACCCTCCTTACCTCAGTGATCTCCTTCAGCCCCAACAACCCTCCCCATCCCTGCAACCTCCTCCAGCACAACAACCCCCCCCCCCCCGCCCCGCCGAGACCTGTAACCCCTTCCAGCCCCTATAACCCTCCCTATCTCTGTAACCTCCACCAGCCCCTACAAATCTCCCTATCTCTGTAACCTCATCCAACTCCAACAACCCTCTATCTCTATAACCTCCTCCAGCCCACAACCCCCCCAATCTCTGTAACCTCCTCCAGCCCCTACAACCCTCCCTATCTCTGTAACCCCCTCCAGACCCGACAACCCTCCCTATCTCAGTAACCTCCTCCAGTCCCTACAACACTCCTTGTATCTGTAACCTCCTCCAGTCCCTACCATCCTCCCTACCGCTGTAACCTCCTCCAGCCGCTACAAACCTCCCCATCTCTGTAACCTCCTCCAGCCCCCACAACCCTCCCTAACTCTGTAACCACCTCCAGCCCCCACAACCCTCCCTATCTCTGTAACCTCCTCCAGCCCCCACAACCCTGCCTACCTCTGTGATCTCCTCCAGTCCCTACAACCCTCTCTATCCCTGCAACCTCCTCCAGCCCCTACAACACTCTCTGTATCTGTAACCTCCACCAGCCCCTACAACACTCCCAATCTGTGTAACATCCTCCAGCCCCTACAACCCTCCCTATCTCTGTACCCTTCGCCAGAACCTACAGCCCTCCCTATCTCTGTAACCTCCTCCAGCCACTACAAACCTCCCTATCTCTGTAACCTCCTCCAGCCCCGACAACACTCTCTATTTCTGGAACCTCCTCCAGCCCCTACAACCCTCCCAATCTCTGTAACCTTTGCCAGTCCCTACAACCCTCCCTATCTCTGTAACCTCCTCCAGCCCCTACAACCCTCCCAATCTCTGTAACCTTTGCCAGTCCCTACAACCCTCCCTATCTCTGTAACCTCCTCCAGCCCCTACAACCCTCCTGACCTCAGTGATCTCCTCCAGTCCCGACAACCCTATCTCTGTAACCTCCTTCAGCCCCTACACCCCTCCCCATCCCTGCAACCTCTTCCAACCCCAACAACCCTCCCCATCCCTGCAACCTCCTCCAGTACTACAACCCCCCGCCCCGCCGAGACCTGTAACCCCTTCCAGCCCCTATAACCCTCCCTATCTCTGTAACCTCCACCAGCCCCTACAAACCTCCCTATCTCTGTAACCTCCACCAGCCCCTACAAACCTCCCTATCTCTGTAACCTCCTCCAGCCCCTACAAATCTCCCTATCTCTGTAACCTCATCCAACCCCAACAACCCTCTATCTCTATAACCTCCTCCAGCCCACAACCCTCCCAATCTCTGTAACCTCCTCCAGCCCCTACAACCCTCCCTATCTCTGTGATCTCCTCCAGTCCCTACACCCCTCCCTATCTCTGTAACCTCCTCCAACCACTAAACCCTCCCCATCCCTGCAACCTCCTCCAGCCCCTACAACCCTCCCTTTCCCTGCAGCCTCCTCCAGCCCTTACACCTCTCCCTATCCCTGCAACCTCCTCCAGCCCTACAACACTCCCTATCCCTGTGACCCCCTCCAGTCCCTATAACCCTCTCTATCTCTGTAACCTCCTCCAGCCGCTACAACCCTCCCAATCTCTGTAACCTCCTCCAGCCCCTGCAACCCTCCCTAACTCTGTAACCTCCTCCAGCCCCTGCAACCCTCCCAATCTCTGTAACCACCTCCAGCCCCTGCAACCCTCCCTAACTCTGTAACCTCCTCCAGCCCCTGCAACCCTCCCAATCTCTGTAACCTCCTCCAGCCCCTGCAACCCTCCCTATCTCTGTGATCTCCTCCAGTTCCTACAACCCTATCTCTGTAACCACCTCCAGCCACTACAACTTTCCTTATGCCTGCTACCTCCTCCAGCCCCAAAAACCCTCCCTATCCCTGCAACCTCGTCCAGCCTCTACAAACCTCCTTATCTCTGTAACCTACTCCAGCCCCTAAAACCCTCCCTATCTCTGTAACCTACTCCAATACGTGCAACACTCCTTTCCACTGCCCTACCCTCATCAATCATCTTCATCACTTCCTCGACAAACCTGATTATGTTAATGAGACACATGACCTCCCCTTCACAAAACCATGTTGCCTCTCGCTAATACGTCCACTTATTTCCAAGTGAGAATAAATCCTCTCTCGAAGAATCCTCTCCAATAATTTCCCTACCACTGATGTCAGGCTCACCGGCCTGTAATTACCTGGATTATTCTTGCTACCCTTCTTAAACAAAGGAACAACATTGGCTATTCTCCACTCCTCTGGGACCTCCCCTGTAGCCAGTGAGGATACAAAGATTTCTCTCAAGGCCCCAGCAATTTCCTCCCTTGCCTCTCTCAGTATTCTGGGGTATATCCCATCAGGCCCTGGGGATTTGTCTACCTTAATGTTTCTCAAGAACCCCAATACCTCCTCCTTTTTGATCTCAACATGACTCAAACTATCTACACATCCTTTCCCAGACTCATCACCCACCAAGTCCTTCTCTTTGGTGAATACTGACGCAAAGTACTCATTTAATACCTCGCCCATTTCCTCTGGCTCCACGCACAGATTCCCTCCCTCGTCCTTGAGTGGGCCAACCCTCTCCCTGGCTACCCTCTTGCTCTTTATATATGTATAAAAAGCCTTGGGATTTTCCTTAATCCTGCTGACCAATACTTTTTCATGACCTCTTTTAGCCTCCTTACTCCTTGCTTAAGTTTCTTTCTACTTTCCTTGTATTCCACACTTGCTTCGTGTGTTCCCAGCCTCCTAGCTTTGACTAGGCTCATAATATCTCTCATTATCCAAGGTTCCCATATTTATCCTTCATCCTTACAGGAATGTGCCGGTCCTGAATCCCTATCAACTTTCACTTGAAAGCCTCCCACATGCCAGATGTTGATTTGCCCTCAAACATCTGCCCCCAATCTACATTCTTCAGTTCCTGCCTAATATTGTTGTAATTAGCCTTCCCCCAATTCAGCACCTTAACTTGAGGACTACACTTATCTTTATCCATCAGTACCTTAAAGCTTACTGAATTGTGGTCACTGTTCCCGAACTGCTCCCCGACTGAAACATCGACCATCTGGCCGGGCTCATTCCCCAATACCAGGTCCAGTATGGCCACTTCCCGAGTTGGACTATCTACATACTGTTTCAAGAAGCCCTCCTGGATGTTCCTTACAAACTCTGCCCCATCCACGCCCCGAGCACTAAGTGAGTCCCAGTCAATATCGGGGAAGTTAAAATCTCCCACCACAACAACCCTGTTACTTTTACACCTTGCCAAAATCTGCCTACATATCCATTCCTCTATCTCCCGCTGGCAGTTGGGTGGCCTATAGTAAGCTCCCAACATTGTGACTACACCCTTCCTATTGCTGAGCCCTCCGAGGTGTCCTCCAGCTGTGATATTCTCCTTAACCAGTAGTGCAACTCCCCCACCCCTTTTACATCCCCCTCTATCCCGCCTGAAACATCTGTATCCTGGAATGTTAAACTGCCAATCCTGTCCTTCCCTTGACCAAGTCTCTGTAATGGCAACAACATCATAGTTCCGAGTACTAATCCAAGTTCTAAGTTCATCTGCCTTACCTGTGACACTTCTCGCATTGAAACAAATGCACTTCAGTCCACCAGACCCTCTCTGATTAGCAACCCCACCCTGCCTGCTGTTTCTCTGAGTCTTACTGGCCCTACTCTCTCGTTCCCCTTCAGCTAATTCACCTTTGCTTTGGTTCCCACCCCCCTGCCAAACTAGTTTAAATCCTCTCGTGTGACACTAGCAAACCTCCCGGCCAGAATATTTGTGCCCTTCCAGTTTAGATGCAACCCGTCCTTCTTGTACAGGTCCCACCTGCCCCGGAAGAGACTCCAATGGTGCAGATATCTGAAACCCTCCCTCCTGCACCAGCTGTTTAGCCACGTGTTGAGCTGCACTATCTTCCTATTCCTAGCCTCACTGGCACGGGGCACAGGGAGTAATCCTGAGATTACAACCCTAGAGGTCCTGCTTTTTAACTTTCTACCTAACTCCCTAAACTGCTGCTGCAGGACCTCATCACTCTTCCTGCCTATGCCGTTAGTACCAGTATGTACCACAACCTCTGACTGTTCACCCTCTCCCTTCAGAATGCTTTCTGCCCATTCAGAGACATCCTGGACCCTGGCACCAGGGAGGCAACATCCCATCCTGGAGTCTATCTGCACCCCTAACTATAGAGTCCCCTATAACTATTGCTCTTGTCCTCTTTGTCCCTCCCTGCTTAACAACAGAGCAGGGATGGGACATTTGAGTTATGAAGAGAGGTTGGGTACATAGAACATAGAACATTACAGTGCGGTACAGGCCCTTCGGCCCTCGATGTTGCGCCGACCAGTGGAACCAATCTAAAGCCCCTCTAACCTCCACTATTCCAATATCATCCACATGTTTATCCAACAACCATTTGAATGCTCTTAATGTTGACGAGTCCACTACTGCTGCAGGCAGGGCATTCCACGCCCTTACTACTCTCTGAGTAAAGAACCTACCTCGAACATCTGTCCTATGTAGGTGTGGATTATTTTCATTGGAGCAGAGAAGACTGAGGGGCGACCTGATTGAGGTGTACAAGATTATGAGGGGCACGGACAGAGTGGATAAGGAGCAGCTGTTCCCCTTAGTTGAAGGGTCAGTCACAAGGGACAGAGGTTCAAGGTGAGGGGCAGGAGGTTTAGGGAGGATGTGAGGAGAAACTTCTTTACCCAGAGGGTGGTGAGGGTCTGGAATGCGCTGCCTGGGAAGGTGGTGGAGGCGGGTTGCCTCACATCCATTAAAAAGTATCTGGATGAGTACTTGGCACGTCAGAACATTCAAGGCTGTGGCAGATGGGATTAGGAGGGCAGGTCAGGGCATTTCATGCATTGCTGCAGACTCGATGGGCCGAAGGGCCTCTTCTGCACTGTGATACTCTGTGATTCTGTGCTCAGATAGCCAAATTGTTTATAGATTAAATTGCTCCCTCTTCAACTCCACTCCTTGATTATAACCCACACCCTAACTCTTCCCCCACCATGTCTGGAGCTTCAATGCCTGGCCTTTGTAAAGAGCAAAGCGACCTATTTCTGATGTCTTTCCCTCCAGGTAGCCTGTCCTTCAACAACACAGAGACCTCCGAATATATTTTGACTTCCTTCGATGAAGGTGAGTGCCGATGCTGCCAATGCCCTGGTAACAGGACGGTGAATCAGGGAGGAAGTGCCCCCAGTGGCAGGAGGGTTCATAGACAGAGGGCAGAGATTGAAGAGGGTCAGAACTGACACAGTTAAAATTGTTTAACACGCAGTGTGATGTGGAGCGAGCTCCCTGAAATGGTGATGGGAAAAGATTCACTCAGAACTTTCCAAAGAGGAATTGGATAAATATTTGGAAAAGAAAGATTGACAGGGATATGAGAGAGAGTGTCGGGAAGTCAGGTTAACTCGATCTGCCTTTCAGTCATCGGTACATAATGGTCAAAGGGCTAATTGTGTGCAGTGTAATCCCACAGTGACTCCCAGTGTGATACGGAGACCGGAACTGTGCGCAGTGACTCCCAGTGTGATACAGAGACCGGAACTGTGCACAGTGACTCCCAGTGTGATACAGAGACTGGAACTGTGCACAGTGACTCCCAGTGTGATACAGAGACTGGAACTGTGCACAGTGACTCCCAGTGTGATACAGAGACTGGAACTGTGCACAGTGACTCCCAGTGTGATACGGAGACCGGAACTGTGCACAGTGACTCCCAGTGTGATACGGAGACCGGAACTGTGCACAGTGACTCCCAGTGTGATACGGAGACCGGAACTGTGCACAGTGACTCCCAGTGTGATACGGAGACCGGAACTGTGTACAGTGACTCCCAGTGTGATACAGAGACCAGAAACTATGAACAGTGACTCCCAGTGTGATACAGAGACCGGAACTGTGTACAGTGACTCCCAGTGTGATACAGAGACCAGAAACTATGAACAGTGACTCCCAGTGTGATACAGAGACCGGAACTGTGCACAGTGACTCCCAGTGTGATACAGAGACCGGAACTGTGCACAGTGACTCCCAGTGTGATACGGAGACCGGAACTGTGCACAGTGACTCCCAGTGTGATACGGAGACCGGAACTGTGCACAGTGACTCCCAGTGTGATACAGAGACCGGAACTGTGCACAGTGACTCCCAGTGTGATACGGAGACCGGAACTGTGCACAGTGACTCCCAGTGTGATACGGAGACCGGAACTGTGCACAGTGACTCCCAGTGTGATACGGAGACCGGAACTGTGTACAGTGACTCCCAGTGTGATACAGAGACCAGAAACTATGAACAGTGACTCCCAGTGTGATACAGAGACCGGAACTGTGCACAGTGACTCCCAGTGTGATACAGAGACCGGAACTGTGCACAGTGACTCCCAGTGTGATAAAGAGACTGGAACTGTGCACAGTGACTCCCAGTGTGATACAGAGACCGGAACTGTGCACAGTGACTCCCAGTGTGATACAGAGACCGGAACTGTGTACAGTGACTCCCAGTGTGATACAGAGACCGGAACAGTGCACAGTGACTCCCAGTGTGATACAGAGACCGGAACTGTGTACAGTGACTCCCAGTGTGATACAGAGACCAGAAACTATGAACAGTGACTCCCAGTGTGATACAGAGACCGGAACTGTGTACAGTGACTCCCAGTGTGATACAGAGACCGGAACTGTGCACAGTGACTCCCAGTGTGATACGGAGACCGGAACTGTGCACAGTGACTCCCAGTGTGATACGGAGACCGGAACTGTGTACAGTGACTCCCAGTGTGATACAGAGACCAGAAACTATGAACAGTGACTCCCAGTGTGATACAGAGACCAGAAACTATGAACAGTGACTCCCAGTGTGATACAGAGACCGGAACTGTGCACAGTGACTCCCAGTGTGATACGGAGACCGGAACTGTGCACAGTGACTCCCAGTGTGATACAGAGACCGGAACTGTGCACAGTGACTCCCAGTGTGATACGGAGACCGGAACTGTGCACAGTGACTCCCAGTGTGATTCAGAGACCGGAACTGTGCACAGTGACTCCCAGTGTGATACAGAGACTGGAACTGTGCACAGTGACTCCCAGTGTGATACGGAGACCGGAACTGTGCACAGTGACTCCCAGTGTGATACAGAGACCGGAACTGTGCACAGTGACTCCCAGTGTGATACAGAGACCGGAACTGTGCACAGTGATTCCCAGGTCTCGCATGGAAGACTGATAGTGAGGATGATGGTTGAAGGGCTTTTTTCTGTGACCGGGGTAGGGGGGTCCCTCAGGGATCAGTTTAGGGGTCCATAAGTGTTTGGGGAAAGAGTGCAGAGGAGATCCACCAGGAGATTCACCAGGATGCTGCCTGGGTTGGAGAGTTTTAGTTATGAAGAGAGATTGGATAGTCTGGGGAGCAGGGGAGACTGAGGGGGAATATGACTGATGCGTATAAAATTATGAGGGGCACAGATAGATAGATGGGAAGAAACCTTTCCCTTTGGTGGTGGGATCAATGACCAGGGGACATCGATTTAAGGTAAAGGGCAGGAGGTTTAGAGGGAATGTGAGGAAAAACCTTGTGGAACTCACTGTCTGAAAGGGTGGTGGAAGCAGAGACCCTCAAAACATTAAAGAGGTATTTAGATGTTCCCGTGCGATGCCAAGCTATGGGGCCCTGTGCCGTAAAATAGGCTGAGAATATTTGGGTGGTTTGCTTTGACTGGCACAGATGTGAGGGACCGAAGGGCCTTTTCGTGCGCTGGAGATCTCGATGAGTCAGAGTCTGATCTTGAGGCCGGGACTGCAGTGATGGTATAACTCAGGCCTGTCTCTCAGTGACCGTTGGATGATGTTTGTGAGGTGGAGAATTTATTCTGCTTTATTTTCACTGGCAGAGACCAACAAGCTGCTGCTGAACATTTCCTTTGCCACCCTGGCCCTGTGCCTTGAAGAGAAACTGATTCCCTTGCACACCGTGGAGAGGTTCGTCGACGTGATTCTGTACTACCAGTATCCCTACCGGAGATACTTCTCATTTGGTGAGTCACTACACGGGAAGCTTCACTGTGTCCGCACGTTCCGACTCTCCCGTCACAGCCAAAACCAATTCCCTGGCCTGTCCGTCCACATCACTCTGCAATTTCCCCTCACACAGCGGGACTCAGGGTGGGGCAGCTTTTCCGGTCCGGAATTCTTCACCCGAGATACTGCCCAGGCCTGTCTGCCTGTCAGCCCACACTGCGGCCCACACTGCGGCCCACACTGCGGCCCACCAAGGCCAGGCCAGGCAACAGGGCCCAGAGTGTCAGGAAGTTGGTGCATGAGCGGCTCCGGAGCCCTACACACATCCCTGTCTCGCTCTCTCTCTGTCCCCGTCTCGCTCTCTCTCTGTCCCCGTCTCGCTCTCTCTCTCTGTCCCCGTCTCGCTCTCTCTCTCTGTCCCCGTCTCGCTCTCTCTCTCTGTCCCCGTCTCGCTCTCTCTCTCTGTCCCCGTCTCGCTCTCTCTCTCTGTCCCCGTCTCGCTCTCTCTCTCGGTCCCCGTCTCACTCTCTCTCTCGGTCCCCATCTCACTCTCTCTCTCTGTCCCCGTCTCGCTCTCTCTCTCGGTCCCCATCTTACTCTCTCTCTCTGTCCCCATCTCATTCTCTCTCTCTGTCCCCATCTCGCTCTCTCTCTATCCCCATCTCGCTCTCTCTCTCTGTCCCCGTCTCGCTCTCTCTCTCGGTCCCCATCTTACTCTCTCTCTCTGTCCCCATCTCATTCTCTCTCTCTGTCCCCATCTCGCTCTCTCTCTCTGTCCCCATCTCGCTCTCTCTCTCTGTCCCCGTCTCGCTCTCTCTCTCTGTCCCCATCTCGCTCTCTCTCTCGGTCTCCGTCTCGCTCTCTCTCTGTCCCCACCTCGCTCTCTCTCTGTCCCCATCTCGCTCTCTCTCTGTCCCCGTCTCGCTCTCTCTCTCTGTCCCCATCTCGCTCTCTCTCTGTCCCCGTCTCGCTCTCTCTCTCTGTCCCCATCTCGCTCTCTCTCTGTCCCCATCTCGCTCTCTCTCTCTGTCCCCGTCTCGCTCTCTCTCTCTGTCCCCGTCTCGCTCTCTCTCTCTGTCCCCGTCTCGCTCTCTCTCTCTGTCCCCGTCTCGCTCTCTCTCTCTGTCCCCGTCTCGCTCTCTCTCTCTGTCCCCGTCTCGCTCTCTCTATCTGTCCCCGTCTCGCTCTCTCTCTCTGTCCCCGTCTCGCTCTCTCTCTCTGTCCCCGTCTCCCTCTCTCTCTCGGTCTCCGTCTCGCTCTCTCTCTCTGTCCCCGTCTCGCTCTCTCTCTCTGTCCCCGTCTCGCTCTCTCTCTCTGTCCCCGTCTCTCTCTCTCTCTCTGTCCTCGTCTCGCTCTCTCTCTCTGTCCCCATCTCACTCTCTCTCTCGGTCTCCGTCTCGCTCTCTCTCTCTGTCCCCATCTCACTCACTCTCTCTGTCCCCATCTCGCTCTCTCTCTCTGTCCCCATCTCGCTCTCTCTCTCTCTGTCCCCATCTCACTCTCTCTCTCTGTCCCCATCTCACTCTCTCGCTCTGTCCCCATCTCGCTCTCTCTCTCTGTCCCCATCTCGCTCTCTCTCTCTGTCCCCGTCTCGCTCTCTCTATCTGCCCCCATCTCGCTCTCTCTCTGTCCCCATCTCGCTCTCTCTCTGTCCCCGTCTCGCTCTCTCTCTCTGTCCCCATCTCGCTCTCTCCCTTTGTCCCCATCTCACTCTCTATCTCGGTCCCCATCTCACTCTCCCTCTCTGTCCCCGTCTCGCGCTCTCTCTCTGTCCCCGTCTCGCTCTCTCTCTGTCCCCGTCTCGCTCTCTCTCTCTGTCCCCGTCTCGCTCCCTCTCTCTGTCCCCATCTCACTCTCTCTCTGTCCCCATCTCTCTCTCTCTGTCCCCATCTCACTCTCTCTCTGTCCCCATCTCACTCTCTCTCTGTCCCCATCTCACTCTCTCTCTCTGTCCCCATCTCACTCTCTCTCTCTGTCCCCATCTCACTCTCTCTCTCTGTCCCCATCTCACTCTCTATCTCTGTCCCCATCTCGCTCTCTCTCTGTCCCCATCTCGCTCTCTCTCTCTGTCCCCATCTCGCTCTCTCTCCCTGTCCCCATCTCACTCTCTCTCTGTCCCCATCTCACTCTCTCTCTGTCCCCATCTCTCTCTCTCTCTGTCCCCATCTCTCTCTCTCTGTCCCCATCTCACTCTCTCTCTGTCCCCATCTCTCTCTCTCTGTCCCCATCTCACTCTCTCTCTGTCCCCATCTCACTCTCTCTCTGTCCCCATCTCACTCTCTCTCTCTGTCCCCATCTCACTCTCTCTCTCTGTCCCCATCTCACTCTCTCTCTCTGTCCCCATCTCACTCTCTATCTCTGTCCCCATCTCGCTCTCTCTCTGTCCCCATCTCGCTCTCTCTCTCTGTCCCCATCTCGCTCTCTCTCTCTGTCCCCGTCTCGCTCTCTCTCTCTGTCCCCGTCTCGCTCTCTCTCTCGGTCCCCGTCTCGCTCTCTCTCTCGGTCCCCGTCTCGCTCTCTCTCTCGGTCCCCGTCTCGCTCTCTCTCTCGGTCCCCGTCTCGCTCTCTCTCTCGGTCCCCGTCTCGCTCTCTCTCTCGGTCCCCGTCTCGCTCTCTCTCTCGGTCCCCGTCTCGCTCTCTCTCTCTGTCCCCATCTCGCTCTATCTCTGTCCCCATCTCGCTCTCTCTCTCGGTCTCCGTCTCGCTCTCTCTCTCTGTCCCCGTCTCGCTCTCTCTCTCTGTCCCCGTCTCGCTCTCTCTCTCGGTCTCCGTCTCGCTCTCTCTCTGTCCCCGTCTCGCTCTCTCTCTCTGTCCCCGTCTCGCTCTCTCTCTCGGTCCCCGTCTCGCTCTCTCTCTCGGTCCATGTCTCGCTCTCTCTCTCGGTCCCCGTCTCGCTCTCTCTCTCGGTCCCCGTCTCGCTCTCTCTCTCGGTCCCCGTCTGGCTCTCTCTCTCGGTCCCCGTCTCGCTCTCTCTCTCTGTCCCCGTCTCGCTCTCTCTCTCTCTGTCCGCATCTCGCTCTCTCTCTCTCTGTCCCCGTCTCGCTCTCTCTCTCTGTCCCCATCTCGCTCTCTCTCTCTGTCCCCGTCTCGCTCTTTCTCTGTCCCCATCTCGCTCTCTCTCTCTCTCTCTGTCCCCATCTCGCTCTCTCTCTCTGTCCCCGTCTCGCTCTTTCTCTGTCCCCATCTCGCTCTCTCTCTCGGTCCCCGTCTCGCTCTCTCTCTCTGTCCCCGTCTTGCTCTCTCTCTCTGTCCCCGTCTCGCTCTCTCTCTCTGTCCCCGTCTCGCTCTCTCTCTCTGTCCCCGTCTCGCTCTCTCTCTCTGTCCCCGTCTCACTCTCTCTCTCTGTCCCCGTCTCGCTCTTTCTCTGTCCCCATCTCGCTCTCTCTCTCTGTCCCCGTCTCGCTCTCTCTCTCTGTCCCCGTCTCGCTCTCTCTCTCTGTCCCCGTCTCGCTCTCTCTCTCTGTCCCCGTCTCGCTCTCTCTCTCTGTCCCCGTCTCGCTCTCTCTCTCTGTCCCCGTCTCGCTCTCTCTCTCTCTGTCCCCGTCTCGGTCTCCGTCTCGCTCTCTCTCTCGGTCTACGTCTCGCTCTCTCTCTGTCCCCGTCTCGCTCTCTCTCTCTGTCCCCGTCTCGCTCTCTCTCTCTGTCCCCGTCTCGCTCTCTCTCTGTCCCCGTCTCGCTCTCTCTCTCTGTCCCCGTCTCGCTCTCTCTCTCTGTCCCCGTCTCGCTCTCTCTCTCTGTCCCCGTCTCGCTCTCTCTCTCTGTCCCCGTCTCGCTCTCTCTCTCTGTCCCCGTCTCGCTCTTTCTCTGCCCCCATCTCGCTCTCTCTCTCGGTCCCCATCTCGCTCTCTCTCTCGGTCCCCGTCTCGCTCTCTCTCTCGGTCTCCGTCTCGCTCTCTCTCTCGGTCCCCGTCTCGCTCTCTCTCTCTGTCCCCGTCTCGCTCTCTCTCTCGGTCTCCGTCTCGCTCTCTCTCTCTGTCCCCGTCTCGCTCTCTCTCTCGGTCCCCGTCTCGCTCTCTCTCTCGGTCCCCGTCTGGCTCTCTCTCTCGGTCCCCGTCTCGCTCTCTCTCTCTGTCCCCGTCTCGCTCTCTCTCTCTCTGTCCGCATCTCGCTCTCTCTCTCTCTGTCCCCGTCTCGCTCTCTCTCTCTGTCCCCATCTCGCTCTCTCTCTCTGTCCCCGTCTCGCTCTTTCTCTGTCCCCATCTCGCTCTTTCTCTCTGTCCCCGTCTCGCTCTCTCTCTCTGTCCCCGTCTCGCTCTTTCTCTGTCCCCGTCTCGCTCTCTCTCTGTCCCCGTCTCGCTCTTTCTCTGTCCCCATCTCGCTCTCTCTCTCTGTCCCCGTCTCGCTCTCTCTCTCTGTCCCCGTCTCGCTCTCTCTCTCTGTCCCCGTCTCGCTCTCTCTCTCTGTCCCCGTCTCGCTCTCTCTCTCTGTCCCCGTCTCGGTCTCCGTCTCGCTCTCTCTCTCTGTCCCCGTCTCGGTCCCCGTCTCGCTCTCTCTCTCGGTCCCCGTCTCGCTCTCTCTCTCGGTCCCCGTCTGGCTCTCTCTCTCGGTCCCCGTCTCGCTCTCTCTCTCTGTCCCCGTCTCGCTCTCTCTCTCTCTGTCCGCATCTCGCTCTCTCTCTCTCTGTCCCCGTCTCGCTCTCTCTCTCTGTCCCCATCTCGCTCTCTCTCTCTGTCCCCGTCTCGCTCTTTCTCTGTCCCCATCTCGCTCTTTCTCTCTGTCCCCGTCTCGCTCTCTCTCTCTGTCCCCGTCTCGCTCTTTCTCTGTCCCCGTCTCGCTCTCTCTCTGTCCCCGTCTCGCTCTTTCTCTGTCCCCATCTCGCTCTCTCTCTCTGTCCCCGTCTCGCTCTCTCTCTCTGTCCCCGTCTCGCTCTCTCTCTCTGTCCCCGTCTCGCTCTCTCTCTCTGTCCCCGTCTCGGTCTCCGTCTCGCTCTCTCTCTCGGTCTACGTCTCGCTCTCTCTCTGTCCCCGTCTCGCTCTCTCTCTCTGTCCCCGTCTCGCTCTCTCTCTCTGTCCCCGTCTCGCTCTCTCTCTCTGTCCCCGTCTCGCTCTCTCTCTGTCCCCGTCTCGCTCTCTCTCTCTGTCCCCGTCTCGCTCTCTCTCTCTGTCCCCGTCTCGCTCTCTCTCTCTGTCCCCGTCTCGCTCTCTCTCTCTGTCCCCGTCTCGCTCTCTCTCTCTGTCCCCGTCTCGCTCTCTCTCTCTGTCCCCGTCTCGCTCTCTCTCTCTGTCCCCGTCTCGCTCTCTCTCTCTGTCCCCGTCTCGCTCTCTCTCTCTGTCCCCGTCTCGCTCTCTCTCTCTGTCCCCGTCTCGCTCTCTCTCTCTGTCCCCGTCTCGCTCTCTCTCTCTGTCCCCGTCTCGCTCTCTCTCTCTGTCCCCGTCTCGCTCTCTCTCTCTGTCCCCGTCTCGCTCTCTCTCTCTGTCCCCGTCTCGCTCTCTCTCTCTGTCCCCGTCTCGCTCTCTCTCTCTGTCCCCGTCTCGCTCTCTCTCTCTGTCCCCGTCTCGCTCTCTCTCTCTGTCCCCGTCTCGCTCTCTCTCTCTGTCCCCGTCTCGCTCTCTCTCTCTGTCCCCGTCTCGCTCTCTCTCTCTGTCCCCGTCTCGCTCTCTCTCTCTGTCCCCGTCTCGCTCTCTCTCTCTGTCCCCGTCTCGCTCTCTCTCTCTGTCCCCGTCTCGCTCTCTCTCTCTGTCCCCGTCTCGCTCTCTCTCTCTGTCCCCGTCTCGCTCTCTCTCTCTGTCCCCGTCTCGCTCTCTCTCTCTGTCCCCGTCTCGCTCTCTCTCTCTGTCCCCGTCTCGCTCTCTCTCTCTGTCCCCGTCTCGCTCTCTCTCTCTGTCCCCGTCTCGCTCTCTCTCTCTGTCCCCGTCTCGCTCTCTCTCTCTGTCCCCGTCTCGCTCTCTCTCTCTGTCCCCGTCTCGCTCTCTCTCTCTGTCCCCGTCTCGCTCTCTCTCTCTGTCCCCGTCTCGCTCTCTCTCTCTGTCCCCGTCTCGCTCTCTCTCTCTGTCCCCGTCTCGCTCTCTCTCTCTGTCCCCGTCTCGCTCTCTCTCTCTGTCCCCGTCTCGCTCTCTCTCTCTGTCCCCGTCTCGCTCTCTCTCTCTGTCCCCGTCTCGCTCTCTCTCTCTGTCCCCGTCTCGCTCTCTCTCTCTGTCCCCGTCTCGCTCTCTCTCTCTGTCCCCGTCTCGCTCTCTCTCTCTGTCCCCGTCTCGCTCTCTCTCTCTGTCCCCGTCTCGCTCTCTCTCTCTGTCCCCGTCTCGCTCTCTCTCTCTGTCCCCGTCTCGCTCTCTCTCTCTGTCCCCGTCTCGCTCTCTCTCTCTGTCCCCGTCTCGCTCTCTCTCTCTGTCCCCGTCTCGCTCTCTCTCTCTGTCCCCGTCTCGCTCTCTCTCTCTGTCCCCGTCTCGCTCTCTCTCTCTGTCCCCGTCTCGCTCTCTCTCTCTCTCCCCGTCTCGCTCTCTCTCTCTGTCCCCGTCTCGCTCTCTCTCTCTGTCCCCGTCTCGCTCTCTCTCTCTGTCCCCGTCTCGCTCTCTCTCTCTGTCCCCGTCTCGCTCTCTCTCTCTGTCCCCGTCTCGCTCTCTCTCTCTGTCCCCGTCTCGCTCTCTCTCTCTGTCCCCGTCTCGCTCTCTCTCTCTGTCCCCGTCTCGCTCTCTCTCTCTGTCCCCGTCTCGCTCTCTCTCTCTGTCCCCGTCTCGCTCTCTCTCTCTGTCCCCGTCTCGCTCTCTCTCTCTGTCCCCGTCTCGCTCTCTCTCTCTGTCCCCGTCTCGCTCTCTCTCTCTGTCCCCGTCTCGCTCTCTCTCTCTGTCCCCGTCTCGCTCTCTCTCTCTGTCCCCGTCTCGCTCTCTCTCTCTGTCCCCGTCTCGCTCTCTCTCTCTGTCCCCGTCTCGCTCTCTCTCTCTGTCCCCGTCTCGCTCTCTCTCTCTGTCCCCGTCTCGCTCTCTCTCTCTGTCCCCGTCTCGCTCTCTCTCTCTGTCCCCGTCTCGCTCTCTCTCTCTGTCCCCGTCTCGCTCTCTCTCTCTGTCCCCGTCTCGCTCTCTCTCTCTGTCCCCGTCTCGCTCTCTCTCTCTGTCCCCGTCTCGCTCTCTCTCTCTGTCCCCGTCTCGCTCTCTCTCTCTGTCCCCGTCTCGCTCTCTCTCTCTGTCCCCGTCTCGCTCTCTCTCTCTGTCCCCGTCTCGCTCTCTCTCTCTGTCCCCGTCTCGCTCTCTCTCTCTGTCCCCGTCTCGCTCTCTCTCTCTGTCCCCGTCTCGCTCTCTCTCTCTGTCCCCGTCTCGCTCTCTCTCTCTGTCCCCGTCTCGCTCTCTCTCTCTGTCCCCGTCTCGCTCTCTCTCTCTGTCCCCGTCTCGCTCTCTCTCTCTGTCCCCGTCTCGCTCTCTCTCTCTGTCCCCGTCTCGCTCTCTCTCTCTGTCCCCGTCTCGCTCTCTCTCTCTGTCCCCGTCTCGCTCTCTCTCTCTGTCCCCGTCTCGCTCTCTCTCTCTGTCCCCGTCTCGCTCTCTCTCTCTGTCCCCGTCTCGCTCTCTCTCTCTGTCCCCGTCTCGCTCTCTCTCTCTGTCCCCGTCTCGCTCTCTCTCTCTGTCCCCGTCTCGCTCTCTCTCTCTGTCCCCGTCTCGCTCTCTCTCTCTGTCCCCGTCTCGCTCTCTCTCTCTGTCCCCGTCTCGCTCTCTCTCTCTGTCCCCGTCTCGCTCTCTCTCTCTGTCCCCGTCTCGCTCTCTCTCTCTGTCCCCGTCTCGCTCTCTCTCTCTGTCCCCGTCTCGCTCTCTCTCTCTCTCCCCGTCTCGCTCTCTCTCTCTCTCCCCGTCTCGCTCTCTCTCTCTCTCCCCGTCTCGCTCTCTCTCTCTGTCCCCGTCTCGCTCTCTCTCTCTGTCCCCGTCTCGCTCTCTCTCTCTGTCCCCGTCTCGCTCTCTCTCTCTGTCCCCGTCTCGCTCTCTCTCTCTGTCCCCGTCTCGCTCTCTCTCTCTGTCCCCGTCTCGCTCTCTCTCTCTGTCCCCGTCTCGCTCTCTCTCTCTGTCCCCGTCTCGCTCTCTCTCTCTGTCCCCGTCTCGCTCTCTCTCTCTGTCCCCGTCTCGCTCTCTCTCTCTGTCCCCGTCTCGCTCTCTCTCTCTGTCCCCGTCTCGCTCTCTCTCTCTGTCCCCGTCTCGCTCTCTCTCTCTGTCCCCGTCTCGCTCTCTCTCTCTGTCCCCGTCTCGCTCTCTCTCTCTGTCCCCGTCTCGCTCTCTCTCTCTGTCCCCGTCTCGCTCTCTCTCTCTGTCCCCGTCTCGCTCTCTCTCTCTGTCCCCGTCTCGCTCTCTCTCTCTGTCCCCGTCTCGCTCTCTCTCTCTGTCCCCGTCTCGCTCTCTCTCTCTGTCCCCGTCTCGCTCTCTCTCTCTGTCCCCGTCTCGCTCTCTCTCTCTGTCCCCGTCTCGCTCTCTCTCTCTGTCCCCGTCTCGCTCTCTCTCTCTGTCCCCGTCTCGCTCTCTCTCTCTGTCCCCGTCTCGCTCTCTCTCTCTGTCCCCGTCTCGCTCTCTCTCTCTGTCCCCGTCTCGCTCTCTCTCTCTGTCCCCGTCTCGCTCTCTCTCTCTGTCCCCGTCTCGCTCTCTCTCTCTGTCCCCGTCTCGCTCTCTCTCTCTGTCCCCGTCTCGCTCTCTCTCTCTGTCCCCGTCTCGCTCTCTCTCTCTGTCCCCGTCTCGCTCTCTCTCTCTGTCCCCGTCTCGCTCTCTCTCTCTGTCCCCGTCCCTGAGAAGGATGGTCTACACCTTAATCAGAAGGGGACCAATATCCTGGGGGGTAAATTTGCTAAGGCCATGCAGGGAGGTTTAAACTGATTCGGGGGGGGGGAGGGATCCTGAGTAGTGGGGCTGAAAGTGAGGGATGCATGGATGGGGACTGCAATGCACGGCATTGCAGAGGTGGGGTGGAGCAGGGTTTGAAATGTGTATACTTCAATGCCAGGAGTATTCGCAATAAAGTGGGTGAACTTGCAGCGTGGATCAGTACCTGGGACTTCGATGTTGTGGCTATTTCAGAGACATGGATAGAGCAGGGGCAGGAATGGATGCTGCAGGTCCCGGGGTTCAAATGTTTTAGTCGAAGTAGGGAAGGAGGTAGAAGAGGGGGAGGGGTAGCATTATTGGTCAGAGATTGTATCACAGTGTCAGAGAGGAGGTTTGATGAGGACTTATCTGTTGAGGTAGTATGGGCGGAGATTAGAAATAGGAGAGGAGAGGTCACCCTGTTGGGAGTCTTTTATAGACCTCCTAAAAGTTCTAGAGAGGTTGAGGAAAGGATTGCGGAGTCAATCCTGCTTAGGAGTGAAAGTAATAGGGCAATTGTTATGGGGGATTTTAACTTGACTAATATTGACTGGAATTGTTATAGCTCTAGCTCGTTAGAGGGGTCAGTTTTTGTTCAAAGCGTGCAGGAAGGTTTTTTGACTCAGTATGTAGACAGGCCAACTAGAGGTGAGGCTATATTGGATCTGGTGCTGGGAAATGAGCCAGACCAGGTGCTAGACTTGGAAGTTGGTGTGCATTTTGGTGATAGTGACCACAATTCGGTTACGTTCACCTTAGTGATGGAAAGGGATAGGCATGAACCTCGGGCCAGTGGTTTTAGCTGGGGGAAGGGTAATTATGAGGCTATTAGGAGAGAATTAGGAAACATAGGTTGGACTAGGAGATTACAGGGACTGGGAACGTCCGACATGTGGAGTTTTTTCAAGGAGCAGCTACTGCGAGTCTGTGATAGGTATGTCCCTGTCAGGCAAGGAGGAATTGGTAGGGCTAGGGAACCGTGGTGCACCAAAAAAGTTTCTTTGTTGGTTAAAAAGAAAAAGGAGGCTTATGTTCGGATGAGACGTGAGCACTCGGGTAGTGCACTAGAAAGCTTTAGATTGGCTAAGAGGGAGTTGAAGAGCGAGCTTAGAAGGGCTAAAAGGGGACATGAGAAGACTTTGGCGGATAGGGTTAAAGAGAATCCTAAGGCGTTCTATAGGTATGTCAAGAACAGAAGGTTGGTTAGGGCAAGTTTAGGGCCAGTTATAGATGGCAGAGGGAAGTTATGTGTGGAACCGGAGGAGATTGGTGAAGCATTGAACCAATATTTCTCTTCGGTGTTCACGCAAGGGGACATGAATATAGCTGAGGAGGACACTGGGTTGCAGGGGAGTAGAATAGACAGTATTACAGTTGATAAGGAGGATGTGCAGGATATTCTGGAGGGTCTGAAAATAGATAAATCCCCTGGTCCGGATGGGATTTATCCAAGGATTCTCTGGGAGGCAAGAGAAGTGATTGCAGAGCCTCTGGCTCTGATCTTCAGGTCGTCGTTGGCCTCTGGTATAGTACCAGAAGATTGGAGGTTAGCGAATGTTGTCCCATTGTTTAAGAAGGGGAACAGAGACTTCC
>NW_027590587.1:25000-103569 GCF_964213995.1 Mustelus asterias
GTCAACTTAAACTTCCTTGACACATCTGGTTTCAAATCAGGGTACGGATGATACATCCCAGCTATCATTCCTTTCCATCACCCATATCCATCACCTTCCAAATCGCAGGATCATTTCTGGAATGTCTCTGAACTTGAGAAGTTATCGCATTTGGGGCTTTACTATCAATAATGCGACCCAAATACTGGACTGACATCTGGAAAAAGCCACTCTTTTCTTTCTTGATGTGCAAAAGTGCTCCTGTTCACTCGACCCTGTAATTAGAATATCATCCAGGTAACATTGTACACCAGAGAGACCACTTAAAATCTGCTCCGTCAATCTTTGGAATAGGCCTGGTGCAGAGATTATTCCAAAAGGCAAATTTTAAAACAGTAAAGACCATTATGAGTAACAATAGTAAGCAATGGTTGAGATTCAATGGTTACATTCATCCGTAAATATGCTTGTGAAAGACCAAACTTGCTGAATTTCTGCGTGTCTGATAACCCAGCAAACAAATCTTCAATTAATGAGGCTGATTTTGATCAGAACACAACACTGGATCAAGAGTTATATTAAAATCAGCACAAATACATATTGAACCATCTGGTTTCATGACCGGTACGATGAGGGTAGCACAATCACTTCCTGTAACTGGGCTCTATCACACTCCTGTTGCAAGTCATAGTAATTCTTCTTTGACCTTGGGACAAGTTGTATGTCGCACCACCCTTGGAGACATTTTGATTGACCACTAGGCTTTAGCTTGAGTTTCATTTGAACTCCCTTCATTGAGCCAAGTTTCTCTTCAGATACACTCTTATATTTATCCAAAAGGTGCTGGAGATCTGTTTTAGATCGACCAATCTGTCGATAGCGTTCCGATTAAGCTTCATCTTCTCCAACCACGATCTCTCAGATGGAGCTGGAAAATGACCCGAGACCACCTGGAGAGGTAATTCTGCTGTTTGTCCACTCAACTCTACATTGACCTTTATGTAACCTTTTAACGTCACAATCTCTTCCACTTATGTCCTTCAGTCGAAAGTAAGGAAAGTAGAAAGAAACTTAAGCAAGGAGTAAGGAGGCTAAAAGGGGTCACGAAAAGGCATTGACCAACAGGATTAAGGAAAATCCCGAGGCTTTTTATACATATATAAAGAGCAAGAGGGTAGCCAGGGAGAGGGTTGGCCCACTCAAGGACAGGGGAGGGAATCTGTGCGTGGAGCCAGAGGAAATGGGCGAGGTATTAAATGAGTACTTTGCGTCAGTATTCACCAAAGAGAAGGACTTGGTGGGTGATGAGTCTGGGAAAGGGTGTGTAGATAGTTTGGGTCATGTTGAGATCAAAAAGGAGGAGGTATTGGGGTTCTTGAGAAACATTAAGGTAGACAAGTCCCCAGGGCCTGATGGGATATACCCCAGAATACTGAGAGAGGCAGGGGAGGAAATTGCTGGGGCCTTGAGGGAAATCTTTGTATCCTCACTGGCTACAGGGGAGGTCCCAGAGGATTGGAGAATAGCCAATGTTGTTCCTTTGTTTAAGAAGAGTAGCAAGAATAATCCAGGTAATTACAGGCTGGTGAGCCTTACATCAGTGGGAGGGAAATTATTGGAGAGGATTCTTCGAGAGAGGATTTATTCCCACTTACTTCAGCTTTTGTTGGTGTGTATTCTCAGGAATTATTTATACAGCAGCACCAGGAGCAACCTCCCTCTTAATAAATTGTCCATCTAACTTCAGAGTGAGCCAGAATCTATGTGGGCGGCACAGTGGTTAGCACTGCTGCCTCACAGTGCCAGGTGCCCAGGTTCAATTCCGGTCTCGGGTGACTGTCTGTGCGGAGTTTGCATGTCCTCCCCGTGTCTGCGTGGGTTTCCTCTGTGTGCTCCGGTTTCCTCCCACAGTCCAAAGTCCTATCCGCATGATAGGTTGTTGCATAAGGTTAAATTTCACGGGATCCAGGGTGAGGTATCTAAATGGATACAAAATTGGCTTCAATTGGTGGTTGTAGAGGGTTGTTTTTCAAACTGGAGGTCTGTGACCAGCAGTGTGCCTCAGGGATCAGTGCTGGGCCCACTGTTATTTGTCATTTATATTAATGATTTGGATGAGAATGTAGGAGGCATGGTTAGTAAGTTTGCAGATGACACCAAGATTGGTGGCATGGTGGACAGTGAAGAAGGTTATCTCCAATTGCAGTGGGATCTTGACCAATTGGGCCAGTGGGCTGACGAATGGCAGATGGAGTTTAATTTAGATAAATGCGAGGTGATGCATTTTGGTAGATTGAACCAAGGCAGGACTTACTCAGTTAATGGTAGGGCGTTGGGGAGAGTTACAGAACAAAGAGATCTTGGGGTACATGTTCATAGCTCCTTGAAAGTGGAGTCACAGGTGGACAGAGTGGTGAAGAAGGCATTCAGCATGCTTGGTTTCATCGGTCAGAACATTGAATACAGGAGTTGGGACGTCTTGTTGAAGTTCTACAAGACATTGGTAAGGCCACACTTGGAAGACTGTGTACAGTTCTGGTCACCATATTATAGAAAGGATATTATTAAACTAGAAAGAGTGCAGAAAAGATTTACTAGGATGCTACCAGAACTTGATGGATTGAGTTATAAGGAGAGGCTGAATAGACTGGGACTTTTTTCTCTGGAGCGTAGGAGGCTGAGGGGTGACCGTATAGAGGTCTATAAAATAATGAGGGGCATAGACAAGGTAGATAGTCAATATCTTTTCCCAAAGGTAGGGGAGTCTAAAACTAGAGGGCATAGGTTTAAGGTGAGAGGGGAGAGAGGGGGAGTGTCCAGAGGGGCAATTTTTTCACACAGAGGGGTTGAGAGTCTGGAACAAGCTGCCAGAGGTAGTAGTAGAGGCGGATACAATTTTATCTTTTAAGAAGCATTTAGATAGTTACATGGGTACGAAGGGTTTCGAGGGATATGGGCCAAATGCGGGCAATTGGGACTAGCTTAGGGGTTTTAACAAAAAGGGCGGCATGGACAAGTTGGGCCGAAGGGCCTGTTTCCATGCTGTAAACCTCTATGACTCTATGTGTAGGTTAGGTGGATTGGTCATTGTAAATGTGGGGTCACGGGGTGGGCCTGGATAAGAAACCCTATCAGAGAATTGGTGCAGACTCAATGGGCTGAATAGCCTCCTTCAGCACTGCAGGGATTCTATGATTCTGTGGTGATTCTGTGATCCACCCTGTCGGTGGATCAGACATTCAGTTGCAGCTCTTCATCATATCTCTGGACATTCTCTTCAAAACCGCAATGCTTTTCTTCCACATCGAAAGCAACCCTGTTCTTCTTGAAGATACGCAGATTCTTCTCCTGAATATTCTTCTCAGGGGAAGCTGTTCTTGGGCAACAAGCTTTTGCAATGTGACCCACTTTGCCACACTTCTTGCATTGACAATCCTCACTCCAGCATTCACTCTCTGAATGGCCCATTTTGTCATTGTGAGATGCTTGTGGTTGTTCTGACTTCTTATGGGCAGTTCCCAACTTGTGATCTTCATTCCTGCTCAAACTGTGCAGTCTGTTTAGCAGCCATAGAATCAAAGAGGTTTATAGCATCGAAGCAGGCCCTTCGGCCCAACTTGTCTATGCCACCCTTTTTAAACCACTAAGCTAATCCCAATTGTCCGCATTTGGCCCATATCCCTCTATACCCACCGTACCCATGTAACTGTCTACATGCCTTTTAAAAGACAAAATTGTCCCTGCCTCTCCTACTACCTCTGGCAGCTTGTTCCAGACACTCACCACCCTCTGTGTGAAGAAATTGCCCCTCTGGACACTCCCCCTCTCTCCCCTCTCACCTTAAACCTTTGCCCTCCAGTTTTAGACTCCCCTACTTTTGGGAAAAGATATTGACTATCTCGTTGATCCATGCTCCAAATTAATATATAGACCTCTTTAAGATCACCCCTCAGCCTCCTACGCTCCAGGGAAAAAAGTCCCAGTCTATCCAGCCTCTCCTTATAACTCAATCCATCAAGTCCCGGTAACATCCGAGTAAATCTTTTCTGAACTCTTTCTAGTTTAACAATATCCTGTCTATAATAGGGTGACCAGAACTGTACACAGTCTTCCAAGGTGGCCTTACCAATGTCTTGTACAACTTCAACAAGACGTCCCAACTCCTGTACTGAATGTTCTGACCGATGAAACCAAGCATGCCGAATGCCTTCTTCACCACTCTGTCCACCTGTGACTCCATTTTCAAGGAGCTATGAACATGTACCCCTAGATCTCTTTATTCTATAACTTTTCCCAACACCCTACCATTAACTGAGTAAGTCCTGGTTCAATCTACCAAAATGCATCACCTCACACTTATCTAAATTAAACTCCATCTGCCATTCATCAGTCCATTGGCCCAACTGATCAAGATCCCGCTGCAATCCTCGATAACCTTGTCCACTATGCCACCAATCTTGGTGCCATCTGCAAACTTACTAACCATGCCTCCTAAATACTCATCCAAATCATTGATATAAATGACAAATAACAGTGGGCCCAGCACTGATCCCTGAGGCACACCGCTGGTCACAGGACTCCAGTTTGAAAAACAACCCTCCACAACCACCCTCTGGCTTCTGTCAAGAAGCCAATTTTGTATCTCTTTAGCTGCCTCACCCTGGATCCCGTGAGATTTAACTTTATGCAACAACTTACCATGTGGTACCTGTCTAGGGCCTTATTAAAGTCCATGTCGACAACATCAACTGCACTGCCCTCATCTACCTTCTTGGTTACCCCTTCAAAAACTCAATCAAATTTGTGAGACGTGTCAGCCAGTGTGATACAGAGACCAGAACTGTGCACAGTGACTCCCAGTGTGATACAGAGACCGGAACTGTGCACAGTGACTCCCAGTGTGATACGGAGACCGGAACTGTGCACAGTGATTCCCAGTGTGATACGGAGACCGGAACTGCGCACAGTGACTCCCAGTGTGATACAGAGACTGGAACTGTGCACAGTGACTCCCAGTGTGATACAGAGATTGGAACTGTGCACAGTGACTCCCAGTGTGATACAGAGACCGGAACTGTGCGCAGTGACTCCCAGTGTGATACAGAGACCGGAACTGCGCACAGTGACTCCCAGTGTGATACGGAGACCGGAACTGCGCACAGTGACTCCCAGTGTGATACAGAGACTGGAACTGTGCACAGTGACTCCCAGTGTGATACAGAGACTGGAACTGTGCGCAGTGACTCCCAGTGTGATACAGAGACCGGAACTGCGCACAGTGACTCCCAGTGTGATACGGAGACCCTCCCTATCTCTGTAACCTGCTCCAGCCCCTACCACCCTCCCTATCTCTGGAACCTCCTCCAGACCTTACAACCCTCCCTATCTCTGTAACCTCCTCCAGCCCCGACAACCCTCCCTGTCACTGTAACCTCCTCCAGCCCCGACAACTCTCCCTATCTCTGTAACCTCCTCCAGACCTTACAACTCTCCCTATCTCTGTAACCTCCTCCAGCCCCTACAACACTCCCTATCACTGTAACCTCCTCCATCCCCGACAACTCTCCCTATCTCTGTAACCTCCTCCAGCCCCTACAACACTCCCTATCACTGTAACCTCCTCCAGCCCCGACAACTCTCCCTATCTCTGTAACCTCCTCCAGCCCCGACAACTCTCCCTATCTCTGTAACCTCCTCCAGCCCCGACAACTCTCCCTATCTCTGTACACTCCTCCAGACCTTACAACTCTCCCTATCTCTGTAACCTCCTCCATACCCTGTGCTTCTCCTGAACTCTTTACTGAGTGTGGAGAAGTTGTACCCTACTGTCCTTTGGATGAAACATGAAGTCTGGATCACCGTCCCCGCTCTGGGTTTGATGTTTCAGATTCCAGGAAGGTACTTGCAAAGAAAAACAGGCAGTTCGGAGGGGAGTCTTCCTCAATTTTGAGTAAGGGCTAGCTATCAACAAAATAAAACAGCGATCCCTCCCATTGAGTCTGTGAGTGGGATCTTGCTGTGCGCTGATTGGTATTTTCCATGATAATGGCTGCACGATCTGAAGTCATTGTTTGGCTGTGGAATGTGTCTGGACGTCCTATGGTGGTGTGGGGTTATAGGTCAGCGCACGACCTCTCTCTGGGTGACTAAAAGCAAATTACTGTGGATGCTGGAATCTGAAACCAAAAGAGAAAATGCTGGAAAATCTCAGCAGGTCTGACAAAGCAGCTTTGACAAAGGCTCATCTGGACTCCAAACGTCAGCTCTTTTCTCTCCTTCCAGATGCTGCCAGACCATCGAACCATAGAAAATTACAGCTCAGAAACAGGCCTTTTGGCCCTTCTTGTCTGTGCCGAACCATTTTTTGCCTAGTCCCACTGACCTGCACTTAGACCATATCCCTCCACACCCCTCTCATCCATGAACCCGTCCAAGTTTTTCTTAAATGTTAAAAGTGACCCCGCATTTACCACTTTATCCGGCAGCTCATTCCACACTCCCACCACTCTGCGTGAAGAAGCCCCCCCTAATATTCCCTTTAAACTTTTCCCCCTTCACCCTTAACCCATGCCCTCTGGTTTTTTTCTCCCCGAGCCTCAGTGGAAAAAGCCTGCTTGCATTCACTCTATCTATACCCATCAAAATCTTATACACCTCTATCAAATCTCCCCTCAATCTTCTACGCTCCAGGGAATAAAGTCCCAACCTATTCAATCTCTCTCTGTAACTCAGCTTCTCAAGTCCCGGCAACATCCTTGTGAACCTTCTCTGCACTCTTTCAACCTTATTTACATCCTTCCTGTAACTAGGTGACCAAAACTGTACACAATACTCCAGATTCGGCCTCACCAATGCCTTATATAACCTTACCATAACACTCCAACTTTTATACTCGATACTCCGATTTATAAAGGCCAATGTACCAAAGGCACTCTTTACGACCCTATCCACCTGTGACGTCACTTTTAGGGAATTCTGTACCTGTATTCCCAGATCCCTCTGTTCAACTGCACTCTTCAGAGTCCTACCATTTACCCCGTACATTCTTCTTTGGTTTGTCCTTCCAAAGTGCAATATCTCACACTTGTCTGCGTTAAATTCCATTTGCCATTTTTCAGCCCATTTTCCTAGTTGGTCCAAATCCCTCTTCAGGCTTTGAAAACCTTCCTCACTGTCCACAACACCTCCAGTCTTTGTATCATCAGCAAACTTGCTGATCCAATTGACCACATTATCATCCAGATCATTGATATAGATGGCAAACAACAATGGACCCAACACCGATCCCTGCGGCACACCACTAGTCACAGGCCTCCACTCAGAGAAGCAATCCTCCACAACCACTCTCTGGCTTCTTCCATTGAGCCAGTGTCTAATCCAATTTACTACCTCCCCATGTTTACCTAGCGACTGAACCTTCCTAACTAACCTCCCATGAGGGACTTTGTCAAAGGCCTTGCTGAAATCCAGGTAGACAACATCCACCGCCTTCCCTTCATCCACTTTCCTGGTAACCTCCTCGAAAAACTCTGATAGATTGGTCAAACATGACCTACCACGCACAAAGCCATGTTGACTCTCCCTAATAAGTCTCTGTCTATCCAAATATTTGTAGATCCTATCCCTTATCACACCTTCCAATAACTTGCCCACCACCGACGTCAAACTTACTGGCCTATAATTTCCTGGATTTCTTTTGGAACCTTTTTTAAACAAGGTTTTTTAAACACGGAACAACATGAGCCACCCTCCAATCATCCGGCACCTCCCCCGTGAATACTGACATTTTAAATATGTCTGCCAGGGCCCCTGCAAGTTCAACACTAGCTTCCCTCAAGGTCCGTGGGAATACCCTGTCCGGTCCTGGGGATGTATCCACTCTGATTTGCCTCAAGACAGCGAGCACCTCCTCCCCTTTGATCTATAAAGGTTCCATGACCTCCCTACCTGTTTGCCCTATTTCCGTAGACTCCATGCCCGTTTCCTCAGTAAATACGGATGCAAAAAAACCATTTAGTATCTCCCCCCATCTCTTTTGGTTCCATACACAGTCTCCCACTCTGGTCTTCAAGAGGACCAATTTTATCCCTCACTATCCTTTTGCTCCTAACATACCTATAGAAGCTCTTTGGATTTTCCTTCACTCTGTCTGCCAAAGCAACCTCATGTCTTCTTTTAGCCCTCCTGATTTCCCTCTTAAGTAGCTTCTTGCACTTTTTATACTCCTCAAGCATCTGATCTGTTCCTTGCTGCCTGTACATTTCATACAACTCTCTCTTCCTCTTAATCAGTGTTACAATCTCCCTCGAGAACCAAGTTTCCTTATTCCTATTTACTTTGCCTTTAATCCTGCTGAGATTTTCCAGCATTTTCTCATTTGCTCTCCCTGGGCGGGGTTACCTAGCCGCGCTCGCCGCAAAGCCGCATTAGTCTGCGTTAGTCTCTTGTGGTTATCTCAGCATTCACAGTGGCACACTCCTTTCCCACAGGCCATGGGAGCAGATATCCTGCTGCACCCCATGAGGTACAACTGCAGCAGGTCGCTGGAGACCCTGCTCAGCAGAGTGCGGAACTGGACCGCACCGTCCATGACAGCAGACGCCGTGGCTCTGGTCATTGAGACGCTGGAAGGAAAGACTTACCTGGACATCAGCAAGATGAACTGCAAAGGTAAGAGAGGGGCGGGAGTGGCTGAGGGGATCTCCTCCCGAATGTAACTATGATATGGAGCGGCACGGTGGCACAGTGGTTCGCACTGCTGCCTCACAGTTCCAGGGACCCAGGTTCGATTCCCAGCTTGGGTCATTGTGCGGAGTTTGCACATTCTCCCCGTGTCTGCGTGGGTTTCCTCCGGGTGCTCTGGTTTCCTCCCACAGTCCAAAGATGTGCGGGTTAGGTTGATTGGCCATGGTAAATTGCCCCTAGTGTCAGACGATTAGCAGGGTAAATACATGGGATTATGGGAATAGGGCCTGGGTGGGATTTTGGATGGTGCAGACTCAATGGGCCGAGTGGCCTCCTTCTGTCCTGTAAGGACTCTACAATCTACCCTGGGGGGTTAAAAAAAGTGGGAGAGACCCAGCATTATTGTGTCATTTGCATGTGCGAGAGAGAGTGTGTGTGTGTGTGCGACAGAGAGAGTGTGTGTGTGTGTGTGTGTGCGACAGAGAGAGTGTGTGCGACAGAGAGAGTGTGTGTGTGTGTGTGTGTGTGTGTGTGAGTGTTGGCAGTACTGACGGGGTGTGTGTGTGTGTGTGTGTGTGAGAGTGTGTGAGTGAGTGCTGGCAGTACTGACGGGGTGTGTGTGTGTGTGTGTGTGTGAGAGTGTGTGAGTGAGTGCTGGCAGTACTGACGGGGTGAGTGAGTGAGTGTGAGTGAGTGAGTGCTGGCAGTACTGACGGGGTGAGTGAGTGAGTGTGAGTGAGTGAGTGCTGGCAGTACTGACGGGGTGTGTGTGTGTGTGTGAGAGTGTGTGAGTGAGTGCTGGCAGTACTGACGGGGTGTGTGTGTGAGTGTGAGTGAGTGAGTGCTGGCAGTACTGACGGGGTGTGTGTGTGTGTGTGTGTGTGTGTGTGAGAGTGTGTGAGTGAGTGCTGGCAGTACTGACGGGGTGTGTGTGTGTGTGTGTGTGTGTGTGAGTGTGAGTGAGTGAGTGCTGGCAGTACTGACGGGGTGTGTGTGTGTGTGTGTGTGTGTGTGTGAGAGTGTGTGAGTGAGTGCTGGCAGTACTGACGGGGTGTGTGTGTGTGTGTGTGTGTGTGTGAGAGTGTGTGAGTGAGTGCTGGCAGTACTGACGGGGTGAGTGAGTGAGTGAGTGCTGGCAGTACTGACGGGGTGTGTGAGTGAGTGCTGGCAGTACTGACGGGGTGTGTGAGTGAGTGCTGGCAGTACTGACGGGGTGTGTGAGTGAGTGAGTGCTGGCAGTACTGACGGGGTGTGTGAGTGAGTGAGTGCTGGCAGTACTGACGGGGTGTGTGAGTGAGTGCTGGCAGTACTGACGGGGTGTGTGAGTGAGTGCTGGCAGTACTGACGGGGTGTGTGAGTGAGTGAGTGCTGGCAGTACTGACGGGGTGTGTGAGTGAGTGAGTGCTGGCAGTACTGACGGGGTGTGTGAGTGAGTGGCTGGCAGTACTGACGGGGTGTGTGAGTGAGTGCTGGCAGTACTGACGGGCTGTGTGTGTGAGTGAGTGCTGGCAGTACTGACGGGGTGTGTGTGAGTGTGAGTGCTGGCAGTACTGACGGGGTGTGTGTGTGAGTGAGTGCTGGCAGTACTGACGGGCTGTGTGTGTGAGTGAGTGCTGGCAGTACTGACGGGCTGTGTGTGTGAGTGAGTGCTGGCAGTACTGACGGGGTGTGTGTGTGAGTGAGTGCTGGCAGTACTGACGGGGTGTGTGAGTGAGTGCTGGCAGTACTGACGGGGTGAGTGAGTGAGTGCTGACAGTACTGACGGGGTGTGTGAGTGAGTGCTGGCAGTACTGACGGGGTGTGTGAGTGAGTGCTGGCAGTACTGACGGGGTGTGTGTGTGAGTGCTGGCAGTACTGACGGGTGTGGTGAGTGAGTGAGTGCTGGCAGTACTGACGGGGGTGTGTGAGTGAGTGCTGGCAGTACTGACGGGGTGAGTGTGTGAGTGCTGGCAGTACTGACGGGGTGTGTGAGTGAGTGCTGGCAGTACTGACGGGGTGTGTGAGTGAGTGCTGGCAGTACTGACGGGTGGTGTGTGAGTGAGTGCTGACAGTACTGACGGGGTGTGTGAGTGAGTGCTGGCAGTACTGACGGGGTGAGTGAGTGAGTGAGTGCTGGCAGTACTGACGGGGTGAGTGAGTGAGTGCTGGCAGTACTGACGGGGTGAGTGAGTGAGTGCTGGCAGTACTGACGGGGTGTGTGAGTGAGTGCTGGCAGTACTGACGGGGTGTGTGAGTGAGTGCTGGCAGTACTGACGGGGTGTGTGAGTGAGTGCTGGCAGTACTGACGGGGTGTGTGAGTGAGTGCTGGCAGTACTGACGGGGTGAGTGAGTGAGTGAGTGCTGGCAGTACTGACGGGGTGTGAGTGAGTGCTGGCAGTACTGACGGGGTAGTGAGTGAGTGCTGGCAGTACTGACGGGGTGTGTGAGTGAGTGCTGGCAGTACTGACGGGGTGAGTGAGTGAGTGCTGGCAGTACTGACGGGCTGTGTGGTGTGAGTGCTGGCAGTACTGACGGGGTGTGTGAGTGAGTGCTGGCAGTACTGACGGGGTGTGTGAGTGAGTGCTGGCAGTACTGACGGGGTGAGTGAGTGAGTGCTGGCAGTACTGACGGGGTGAGTGAGTGAGTGCTGGCAGTACTGACGGGGTGAGTGAGTGAGTGAGTGCTGGCAGTACTGACGGGGTGTGTGTGTGAGTGAGTGCTGGCAGTACTGACGGGGTGTGTGAGTGAGTGCTGGCAGTACTGACGGGGTGAGTGAGTGAGTGAGTGCTGGCAGTACTGACGGGGTGTGTGAGTGAGTGCTGGCAGTACTGACGGGCTGTGTGTGTGAGTGAGTGCTGGCAGTACTGACGGGGTGAGTGAGTGAGTGAGTGCTGGCAGTACTGACGGGGTGTGTGAGTGAGTGAGTGCTGGCAGTACTGACGGGCTGTGTGAGTGAGTGCTGGCAGTACTGACGGGCTGTGTGTGTGAGTGAGTGCTGGCAGTACTGACGGGGTGAGTGAGTGAGTGAGTGCTGGCAGTACTGACGGGCTGTGTGTGTGAGTGAGTGCTGGCAGTACTGACGGGGTGTGTGTGTGAGTGAGTGCTGGCAGTACTGACGGGCTGTGTGTGTGAGTGAGTGCTGGCAGTACTGACGGGGTGTGTGTGTGAGTGCTGGCAGTACTGACGGGGTGAGTGAGTGAGTGAGTGCTGGCAGTACTGACGGGGTGTGTGAGTGAGTGAGTGCTGGCAGTACTGACGGGGTGGTGAGTGAGTGAGTGCTGGCAGTACTGACGGGGTGAGTGAGTGAGTGCTGGCAGTACTGACGGGGTGTGTGAGTGAGTGCTGGCAGTACTGACGGGGTGTGTGAGTGAGTGCTGGCAGTACTGACGGGGTGTGTGAGTGAGTGAGTGCTGGCAGTACTGACGGGGTGTGTGTGTGAGTGCTGGCAGTACTGACGGGGTGTGTGAGTGAGTGAGTGCTGGCAGTACTGACGGGGTGAGTGAGTGAGTGCTGGCAGTACTGACGGGCTGTGTGAGTGAGTGCTGGCAGTACTGACGGGGTGTGTGAGTGAGTGAGTGCTGGCAGTACTGACGGGGTGTGTGAGTGAGTGAGTGCTGGCAGTACTGACGGGGTGAGTGAGTGAGTGCTGGCAGTACTGACGGGCTGTGTGAGTGAGTGCTGGCAGTACTGACGGGGTGAGTGAGTGAGTGCTGGCAGTACTGACGGGGTGTGTGTGTGAGTGAGTGCTGGCAGTACTGACGGGGTGTGTGTGTGAGTGCTGGCAGTACTGACGGGGTGAGTGAGTGAGTGAGTGCTGGCAGTACTGACGGGGTGTGTGAGTGAGTGAGTGCTGGCAGTACTGACGGGGTGTGTGAGTGAGTGAGTGCTGGCAGTACTGACGGGGTGTGTGTGTGAGTGAGTGCTGGCAGTACTGACGGGGTGTGTGAGTGAGTGCTGGCAGTACTGACGGGGTGTGTGAGTGAGTGAGTGCTGGCAGTACTGACGGGGTGTGTGTGTGAGTGAGTGCTGGCAGTACTGACGGGGTGTGTGTGTGAGTGAGTGCTGACAGTACTGACGGGGTGTGTGAGTGAGTGAGTGCTGACAGTACTGACGGGGTGAGTGAGTGAGTGCTGGCAGTACTGACGGGGTGAGTGAGTGAGTGAGTGCTGGCAGTACTGACGGGGTGAGTGAGTGAGTGCTGGCAGTACTGACGGGGTGAGTGAGTGAGTGAGTGCTGGCAGTACTGACGGGCTGTGTGAGTGAGTGCTGGCAGTACTGACGGGGTGAGTGAGTGAGTGAGTGCTGGCAGTACTGACGGGGTGTGTGAGTGAGTGAGTGCTGGCAGTACTGACGGGGTGAGTGAGTGAGTGAGTGCTGGCAGTACTGACGGGGTGTGTGTGTGAGTGAGTGCTGGCAGTACTGACGGGGTGTGTGAGTGAGTGAGTGCTGACAGTACTGACGGGGTGTGTGTGTGAGTGCTGACAGTACTGACGGGGTGTGTGAGTGAGTGAGTGCTGGCAGTACTGACGGGGTGTGTGTGTGAGTGAGTGAGTGCTGACAGTACTGACGGGGTGTGTGTGTGAGTGAGTGCTGGCAGTACTGACGGTGTGAGTGTGAGTGAGTGCTGGCAGTACTGACGGGGTGTGTGTGTGAGTGAGTGCTGGCAGTACTGACGGGGTGAGTGAGTGAGTGCTGGCAGTACTGACGGGGTGTGTGAGTGAGTGAGTGCTGGCAGTACTGACGGGGTGAGTGAGTGAGTGCTGGCAGTACTGACGGGGTGTGTGTGTGAGTGAGTGCTGGCAGTACTGACGGGGTGAGTGAGTGAGTGCTGGCAGTACTGACGGGGTGTGTGTGTGAGTGAGTGCTGGCAGTACTGACGGGGTGTGTGAGTGAGTGAGTGCTGGCAGTACTGACGGGGTGTGTGTGAGTGAGTGAGTGCTGGCAGTACTGACGGGGTGTGTGAGTGAGTGCTGGCAGTACTGACGGGGTGAGTGAGTGAGTGCTGGCAGTACTGACGGGGTGTGTGTGTGAGTGAGTGCTGGCAGTACTGACGGTGTGAGTGTGAGTGAGTGCTGGCAGTACTGACGGGGTGTGTGTGTGAGTGAGTGCTGGCAGTACTGACGGGGTGTGTGAGTGAGTGAGTGCTGGCAGTACTGACGGGGTGTGTGTGAGTGAGTGAGTGCTGGCAGTACTGACGGGGTGTGTGAGTGAGTGAGTGCTGGCAGTACTGACGGGGTGTGTGTGTGAGTGAGTGCTGGCAGTACTGACGGGGTGTGTGAGTGAGTGAGTGCTGACAGTACTGACGGGGTGTGTGTGTGAGTGCTGACAGTACTGACGGGGTGTGTGAGTGAGTGAGTGCTGGCAGTACTGACGGGGTGTGTGTGTGAGTGAGTGAGTGCTGACAGTACTGACGGGGTGTGTGTGTGAGTGAGTGCTGGCAGTACTGACGGTGTGAGTGTGAGTGAGTGCTGGCAGTACTGACGGGGTGTGTGTGTGAGTGTGTGTGTGTGTGAGAGTGTGTGAGTGAGTGCTGGCAGTACTGACGGGGTGTGTGTGTGAGTGCTGGCAGTACTGACGGGGTGAGTGAGTGAGTGCTGGCAGTACTGACGGGGTGTGTGAGTGAGTGCTGGCAGTACTGACGGGCTGTGTGAGTGAGTGCTGGCAGTACTGACGGGGTGAGTGAGTGAGTGAGTGCTGGCAGTACTGACGGGGTGAGTGAGTGAGTGAGTGCTGGCAGTACTGACGGGGTGTGAGTGTGAGTGAGTGAGTGCTGGCAGTACTGACGGGGTGTGTGAGTGAGTGAGTGCTGGCAGTACTGACGGGGTGTGTGAGTGAGTGAGTGCTGGCAGTACTGACGGGCTGTGTGTGTGAGTGAGTGAGTGCTGGCAGTACTGACGGGGTGAGTGAGTGAGTGCTGGCAGTACTGACGGGGTGTGTGAGTGAGTGAGTGCTGGCAGTACTGACGGGCTGTGTGTGTGAGTGAGTGCTGGCAGTACTGACGGGCTGTGTGTGTGAGTGAGTGCTGGCAGTACTGACGGGGTGAGTGAGTGACTGAGTGCTGGCAGTACTGACGGGGTGTGTGTGTGAGTGCTGGCAGTACTGACGGGGTGAGTGAGTGAGTGCTGGCAGTACTGACGGGGTGTGTGTGTGAGTGCTGGCAGTACTGACGGGGTGAGTGAGTGAGTGCTGGCAGTACTGACGGGGTGTGTGAGTGAGTGAGTGCTGGCAGTACTGACGGGCTGTGTGTGTGAGTGAGTGCTGGCAGTACTGACGGGGTGAGTGAGTGACTGAGTGCTGGCAGTACTGACGGGGTGTGTGAGTGAGTGCTGGCAGTACTGACGGGGTGTGTGTGTGAGTGCTGGCAGTACTGACGGGGTGTGTGAGTGAGTGCTGGCAGTACTGACGGGGTGTGTGAGTGAGTGCTGGCAGTACTGACGGGGTGTGAGTGAGTGCTGGCAGTACTGACGGGGTGTGTGTGTGAGTGCTGGCAGTACTGACGGGGTGAGTGAGTGAGTGAGTGCTGGCAGTACTGACGGGGTGTGTGTGTGAGTGAGTGCTGGCAGTACTGACGGGGTGTGTGAGTGAGTGCTGGCAGTACTGACGGGGTGAGTGAGTGAGTGAGTGCTGGCAGTACTGACGGGGTGTGTGAGTGAGTGCTGGCAGTACTGACGGGGTGTGTGAGTGAGTGCTGGCAGTACTGACGGGGTGTGTGTGTGAGTGCTGGCAGTACTGACGGGGTGTGTGAGTGAGTGCTGGCAGTACTGACGGGGTGTGTGAGTGAGTGCTGGCAGTACTGACGGGGTGAGTGAGTGAGTGAGTGCTGGCAGTACTGACGGGGTGTGTGAGTGAGTGCTGGCAGTACTGACGGGCTGTGTGAGTGAGTGCTGGCAGTACTGACGGGGTGAGTGAGTGAGTGCTGGCAGTACTGACGGGGTGTGTGAGTGAGTGAGTGCTGGCAGTACTGACGGGGTGTGTGTGTGAGTGAGTGCTGGCAGTACTGACGGGGTGTGTGTGTGAGTGAGTGCTGGCAGTACTGACGGTGTGAGTGAGTGAGTGCTGACAGTACTGACGGGGTGTGAGTGAGTGTGTGTGTGTGTGTGAGAGTGTGTGAGTGAGTGCTGGCAGTACTGACGGGGTGAGTGAGTGAGTGCTGGCAGTACTGACGGGGTGTGAGTGAGTGCTGGCAGTACTGACGGGGTGTGTGTGTGTGTGTGTGTGTGTGTGAGAGTGTGTGAGTGAGTGCTGGCAGTACTGACGGGGTGAGTGAGTGAGTGCTGGCAGTACTGACGGGGTGTGAGTGAGTGCTGGCAGTACTGACGGGGTGAGTGAGTGAGTGCTGGCAGTACTGACGGGGTGTGTGAGTGAGTGCTGGCAGTACTGACGGGGTGTGTGAGTGAGTGCTGGCAGTACTGACGGGGTGTGTGAGTGAGTGAGTGCTGGCAGTACTGACGGGGTGAGTGAGTGAGTGCTGGCAGTACTGACGGGGTGAGTGAGTGCTGGCAGTACTGACGGGGTGAGTGAGTGCTGGCAGTACTGACGGGGTGTGTGAGTGAGTGCTGGCAGTACTGACGGGGTGAGTGAGTGAGTGAGTGCTGGCAGTACTGACGGGGTGAGTGAGTGCTGGCAGTACTGACGGGGTGTGTGAGTGAGTGCTGGCAGTACTGACGGGGTGAGTGAGTGAGTGAGTGCTGGCAGTACTGACGGGGTGAGTGAGTGCTGGCAGTACTGACGGGGTGTGTGAGTGAGTGCTGGCAGTACTGACGGGGTGAGTGAGTGAGTGAGTGCTGGCAGTACTGACGGGGTGTGTGAGTGAGTGCTGGCAGTACTGACGGGCTGTGTGAGTGAGTGAGTGCTGGCAGTACTGACGGGGTGAGTGAGTGAGTGCTGGCAGTACTGACGGGGTGAGTGAGTGAGTGCTGGCAGTACTGACGGGGTGTGTGAGTGAGTGCTGGCAGTACTGACGGGGTGTGTGAGTGAGTGCTGGCAGTACTGACGGGGTGTGTGAGTGAGTGCTGGCAGTACTGACGGGGTGTGTGTGTGAGTGAGTGCTGACAGTACTGACGGGGTGTGTGTGTGAGTGAGTGCTGGCAGTACTGACGGGGTGTGTGTGTGAGTGAGTGCTGACAGTACTGACGGGGTGTGTGAGTGAGTGCTGGCAGTACTGACGGGGTGTGTGAGTGAGTGCTGGCAGTACTGACGGGGTGTGTGAGTGAGTGAGTGCTGGCAGTACTGACGGGGTGTGTGAGTGAGTGCTGGCAGTACTGACGGGGTGTGTGTGTGAGTGAGTGCTGGCAGTACTGACGGGGTGTGTGAGTGAGTGCTGGCAGTACTGACGGGGTGTGTGAGTGAGTGAGTGCTGGCAGTACTGACGGGGTGTGTGTGTGAGTGCTGGCAGTACTGACGGGGTGTGTGTGTGAGTGAGTGAGTGCTGGCAGTACTGACGGGGTGTGTGTGTGTGTGAGTGCTGGCAGTACTGACGGGGTGTGTGAGTGAGTGAGTGCTGGCAGTACTGACGGGGTGAGTGAGTGAGTGCTGGCAGTACTGACGGGGTGAGTGAGTGAGTGCTGGCAGTACTGACGGGGTGAGTGAGTGAGTGCTGGCAGTACTGACGGGGTGAGTGAGTGAGTGAGTGAGTGCTGACAGTACTGACGGGGTGTGTGTGTGTGTGAGTGCTGGCAGTACTGACGGGGTGTGTGAGTGAGTGAGTGCTGGCAGTACTGACGGGGTGAGTGAGTGAGTGCTGGCAGTACTGACGGGGTGAGTGAGTGAGTGCTGGCAGTACTGACGGGGTGTGTGAGTGAGTGAGTGCTGGCAGTACTGACGGGGTGAGTGAGTGAGTGCTGGCAGTACTGACGGGGTGAGTGAGTGAGTGCTGGCAGTACTGACGGGGTGAGTGAGTGAGTGCTGGCAGTACTGACGGGGTGTGTGAGTGAGTGCTGGCAGTACTGACGGGGTGAGTGAGTGAGTGCTGGCAGTACTGACGGGGTGAGTGAGTGAGTGCTGGCAGTACTGACGGGGTGTGAGTGAGTGCTGGCAGTACTGACGGGGTGTGTGAGTGAGTGAGTGCTGGCAGTACTGACGGGGTGTGAGTGTGAGTGAGTGCTGGCAGTACTGACGGGGTGTGTGTGTGAGTGAGTGCTGGCAGTACTGACGGGGTGTGTGAGTGAGTGCTGACAGTACTGACGGGGTGTGTGAGTGAGTGCTGGCAGTACTGACGGGGTGTGTGAGTGAGTGCTGACAGTACTGACGGGCTGTGTGAGTGTGTGAGTGCTGGCAGTACTGACGGGGTGTGTGAGTGAGTGAGTGCTGGCAGTACTGACGGGGTGAGTGAGTGAGTGCTGGCAGTACTGACGGGGTGTGTGAGTGAGTGCTGGCAGTACTGACGGGGTGTGTGAGTGTGTGAGTGCTGGCAGTACTGACGGGGTGAGTGAGTGAGTGCTGGCAGTACTGACGGGGTGTGTGAGTGTGTGAGTGCTGGCAGTACTGACGGGCTGTGTGAGTGAGTGCTGGCAGTACTGACGGGGTGAGTGAGTGAGTGCTGGCAGTACTGACGGGGTGTGTGAGTGTGTGAGTGCTGGCAGTACTGACGGGCTGTGTGAGTGAGTGCTGGCAGTACTGACGGGGTGTGTGTGTGAGTGCTGGCAGTACTGACGGGGTGTGTGAGTGTGTGAGTGCTGACAGTACTGACGGGCTGTGTGAGTGAGTGCTGGCAGTACTGACGGGGTGAGTGAGTGAGTGCTGGCAGTACTGACGGGGTGAGTGAGTGAGTGCTGGCAGTACTGACGGGCTGTGTGAGTGAGTGCTGGCAGTACTGACGGGCTGTGTGAGTGAGTGCTGGCAGTACTGACGGGGTGAGTGAGTGAGTGCTGGCAGTACTGACGGGGTGAGTGAGTGAGTGCTGGCAGTACTGACGGGCTGTGTGAGTGAGTGCTGGCAGTACTGACGGGCTGTGTGAGTGAGTGCTGGCAGTACTGACGGGGTGAGTGAGTGAGTGCTGGCAGTACTGACGGGCTGTGTGAGTGAGTGCTGGCAGTACTGACGGGCTGTGTGAGTGAGTGAGTGCTGGCAGTACTGACGGGGTGAGTGAGTGAGTGCTGGCAGTACTGACGGGGTGTGTGAGTGAGTGCTGGCAGTACTGACGGGGTGAGTGAGTGAGTGCTGGCAGTACTGACGGGGTGAGTGAGTGACTGAGTGCTGGCAGTACTGACGGGGTGTGTGAGTGAGTGCTGGCAGTACTGACGGGGTGTGTGAGTGAGTGCTGGCAGTACTGACGGGGTGTGTGTGTGAGTGAGTGAGTGCTGGCAGTACTGACGGGGTGTGTGTGTGAGTGAGTGCTGGCAGTACTGACGGGGTGTGTGTGTGAGTGAGTGAGTGCTGGCAGTACTGACGGGGTGTGTGTGTGAGTGAGTGCTGGCAGTACTGACGGGGTGTGTGTGTGAGTGAGTGAGTGCTGGCAGTACTGACGGGGTGTGTGTGTGAGTGAGTGAGTGCTGGCAGTACTGACGGGGTGTGTGTGTGAGTGAGTGCTGGCAGTACTGACGGGGTGTGTGTGTGAGTGAGTGAGTTCTGGCAGTACTGACGGGGTGTGTGTGTGAGTGAGTGCTGGCAGTACTGACGGGGTGTGTGTGTGAGTGAGTGCTGGCAGTACTGACGGGGTGTGTGTGTGAGTGAGTGAGTGCTGGCAGTACTGACGGGGTGTGTGTGTGAGTGAGTGAGTGCTGGCAGTACTGACGGGGTGTGTGTGTGAGTGAGTGCTGGCAGTACTGACGGGGTGTGTGTGTGAGTGAGTGCTGACAGTACTGACGGGCTGTGTGTGAGAGTGCTGGCAGTACTGACGGGGTGTGTGAGTGAGTGAGTGCTGGCAGTACTGACGGGGTGTGTGAGTGAGTGAGTGCTGGCAGTACTGACGGGGTGTGTGTGTGAGTGAGTGCTGGCAGTACTGACGGGGTGTGTGAGTGAGTGAGTGCTGGCAGTACTGACGGGGTGTGTGTGTGAGTGAGTGCTGGCAGTACTGACGGGGTGTGTGTGTGAGTGAGTGAGTGCTGGCAGTACTGACGGGGTGTGTGTGTGAGTGAGTGAGTGCTGGCAGTACTGACGGGGTGTGTGTGTGAGTGAGTGAGTGCTGGCAGTACTGACGGGGTGTGTGTGTGAGTGAGTGAGTGCTGGCAGTACTGACGGGGTGTGTGTGTGAGTGAGTGCTGGCAGTACTGACGGGGTGTGTGTGTGAGTGAGTGCTGACAGTACTGACGGGCTGTGTGTGAGAGTGCTGGCAGTACTGACGGGGTGTGTGAGTGAGTGAGTGCTGACAGTACTGACGGGGTGTGTGTGTGAGTGAGTGCTGGCAGTACTGACGGGGTGAGTGAGTGAGTGCTGGCAGTACTGACGGGGTGAGTGAGTGAGTGCTGGCAGTACTGACGGGCTGTGTGAGTGAGTGCTGGCAGTACTGACGGGGTGTGTGTGTGAGTGCTGGCAGTACTGACGGGGTGTGTGTGTGAGTGTGAGTGCTGACAGTACTGACGGGGTGTGTGTGTGAGTGCTGGCAGTACTGACGGGGTGTGTGTGTGAGTGAGTGCTGGCAGTACTGACGGGGTGTGTGAGTGAGTGCTGGCAGTACTGACGGGGTGAGTGAGTGAGTGCTGGCAGTACTGACGGGGTGAGTGAGTGAGTGCTGGCACTACTGACGGGGTGAGTGAGTGAGTGAGTGCTGGCAGTACTGACGGGGTGTGTGTGTGAGTGAGTGCTGGCAGTACTGAGGGGGTGTGTGAGTGAGTGCTGGCAGTACTGACGGGGTGAGTGAGTGAGTGAGTGCTGGCAGTACTGACGGGGTGTGTGAGTGAGTGCTGGCAGTACTGACGGGCTGTGTGTGTGAGTGAGTGCTGGCAGTACTGACGGGGTGAGTGAGTGAGTGAGTGCTGGCAGTACTGACGGGGTGTGTGAGTGAGTGAGTGCTGGCAGTACTGACGGGCTGTGTGTGTGAGTGAGTGCTGGCAGTACTGACGGGGTGTGTGTGTGAGTGCTGGCAGTACTGACGGGGTGAGTGAGTGAGTGAGTGCTGGCAGTACTGACGGGGTGTGTGAGTGAGTGAGTGCTGGCAGTACTGACGGGGTGTGTGAGTGAGTGAGTGCTGGCAGTACTGACGGGGTGAGTGAGTGAGTGCTGGCAGTACTGACGGGGTGTGTGAGTGAGTGCTGGCAGTACTGACGGGGTGTGTGAGTGAGTGCTGGCAGTACTGACGGGGTGTGTGAGTGAGTGAGTGCTGGCAGTACTGACGGGGTGTGTGTGTGAGTGCTGGCAGTACTGACGGGGTGTGTGAGTGAGTGAGTGCTGGCAGTACTGACGGGGTGAGTGAGTGAGTGCTGGCAGTACTGACGGGCTGTGTGAGTGAGTGCTGGCAGTACTGACGGGGTGTGTGAGTGAGTGAGTGCTGGCAGTACTGACGGGGTGAGTGAGTGAGTGCTGGCAGTACTGACGGGCTGTGTGAGTGAGTGCTGGCAGTACTGACGGGGTGAGTGAGTGAGTGCTGGCAGTACTGACGGGGTGTGTGTGTGAGTGAGTGCTGGCAGTACTGACGGGGTGTGTGTGTGAGTGCTGGCAGTACTGACGGGCTGTGTGAGTGAGTGCTGGCAGTACTGACGGGGTGAGTGAGTGAGTGAGTGCTGGCAGTACTGACGGGGTGTGTGAGTGAGTGAGTGCTGGCAGTACTGACGGGGTGTGTGAGTGAGTGAGTGCTGGCAGTACTGACGGGGTGTGTGTGTGAGTGAGTGCTGGCAGTACTGACGGGGTGTGTGAGTGAGTGCTGGCAGTACTGACGGGGTGTGTGAGTGAGTGAGTGCTGGCAGTACTGACGGGGTGTGTGTGTGAGTGAGTGCTGGCAGTACTGACGGGGTGTGTGTGTGAGTGAGTGCTGGCAGTACTGACGGGGTGTGTGAGTGAGTGAGTGCTGACAGTACTGACGGGGTGTGTGAGTGAGTGCTGGCAGTACTGACGGGGTGTGTGTGTGAGTGAGTGCTGGCAGTACTGACGGGGTGTGTGTGTGAGTGAGTGAGTGCTGGCAGTACTGACGGGGTGTGTGTGTGAGTGAGTGCTGGCAGTACTGACGGGGTGAGTGAGTGAGTGAGTGCTGGCAGTACTGACGGGGTGAGTGAGTGAGTGCTGGCAGTACTGACGGGGTGAGTGAGTGAGTGAGTGCTGGCAGTACTGACGGGCTGTGTGAGTGAGTGCTGGCAGTACTGACGGGGTGAGTGAGTGAGTGAGTGCTGGCAGTACTGACGGGGTGTGTGAGTGAGTGAGTGCTGGCAGTACTGACGGGGTGAGTGAGTGAGTGAGTGCTGGCAGTACTGACGGGGTGTGTGTGTGAGTGAGTGCTGGCAGTACTGACGGGGTGTGTGAGTGAGTGAGTGCTGACAGTACTGACGGGGTGTGTGAGTGAGTGCTGGCAGTACTGACGGGGTGTGTGAGTGAGTGAGTGCTGACAGTACTGACGGGGTGTGTGTGTGAGTGCTGACAGTACTGACGGGGTGTGTGAGTGAGTGAGTGCTGGCAGTACTGACGGGGTGTGTGTGTGAGTGAGTGAGTGCTGACAGTACTGACGGGGTGTGTGTGTGAGTGAGTGCTGGCAGTACTGACGGTGTGAGTGTGAGTGAGTGAGTGCTGACAGTACTGACGGGGTGTGTGTGTGAGTGAGTGAGTGCTGACAGTACTGACGGGGTGTGTGTGTGAGTGAGTGAGTGCTGACAGTACTGACGGGGTGTGTGTGTGAGTGAGTGCTGGCAGTACTGACGGGGTGTGTGTGTGAGTGAGTGCTGACAGTACTGACGGGGTGTGTGTGTGAGTGAGTGCTGGCAGTACTGACGGGGTGTGTGTGTGAGTGAGTGCTGGCAGTACTGACGGGGTGTGTGTGTGAGTGAGTGAGTGCTGACAGTACTGACGGGGTGTGTGTGTGAGTGAGTGCTGGCAGTACTGACGGGGTGTGTGTGTGAGTGTGTGTGTGTGTGAGAGTGTGTGAGTGAGTGCTGGCAGTACTGACGGGGTGTGTGTGTGAGTGTGTGTGTGTGTGAGAGTGTGTGAGTGAGTGCTGGCAGTACTGACGGGGTGTGTGTGTGAGTGTGTGTGTGTGTGAGAGTGTGTGAGTGAGTGCTGGCAGTACTGACGGGGTGAGTGAGTGAGTGCTGGCAGTACTGACGGGGTGAGTGAGTGAGTGCTGGCAGTACTGACGGGGTGTGTGAGTGAGTGCTGGCAGTACTGACGGGGTGAGTGTGTGAGTGAGTGCTGGCAGTACTGACGGGGTGAGTGAGTGAGTGAGTGCTGGCAGTACTGACGGGGTGTGAGTGTGAGTGAGTGAGTGCTGGCAGTACTGACGGGGTGTGTGAGTGAGTGAGTGCTGGCAGTACTGACGGGGTGTGTGAGTGAGTGAGTGCTGGCAGTACTGACGGGGTGTGTGTGTGAGTGGGTGCTGGCAGTACTGACGGGGTGTGTGAGTGAGTGAGTGCTGGCAGTACTGACGGGCTGTGTGTGTGAGTGAGTGCTGGCAGTACTGACGGGGTGAGTGAGTGACTGAGTGCTGGCAGTACTGACGGGGTGTGTGAGTGAGTGCTGGCAGTACTGACGGGGTGTGTGTGTGAGTGCTGGCAGTACTGACGGGGTGTGTGAGTGAGTGCTGGCAGTACTGACGGGGTGTGTGTGTGAGTGCTGGCAGTACTGACGGGGTGTGTGTGTGAGTGCTGGCAGTACTGACGGGGTGTGTGTGTGAGTGCTGGCAGTACTGACGGGGTGTGTGAGTGAGTGCTGGCAGTACTGACGGGGTGTGTGAGTGAGTGCTGGCAGTACTGACGGGGTGTGTGAGTGAGTGAGTGAGTGCTGGCAGTACTGACGGGGTGAGTGAGTGAGTGAGTGCTGACAGTACTGACGGGGTGTGTGAGTGAGTGCTGGCAGTACTGACGGGGTGTGTGAGTGAGTGCTGGCAGTACTGACGGGGTGTGTGAGTGAGTGCTGGCAGTACTGACGGGGTGAGTGAGTGAGTGAGTGCTGGCAGTACTGACGGGGTGTGTGAGTGAGTGCTGGCAGTACTGACGGGGTGTGTGAGTGAGTGAGTGCTGGCAGTACTGACGGGGTGTGTGTGTGAGTGAGTGCTGGCAGTACTGACGGGGTGTGTGTGTGAGTGAGTGCTGGCAGTACTGACGGGCTGTGTGAGTGAGTGCTGGCAGTACTGACGGTGTGAGTGAGTGAGTGCTGGCAGTACTGACGGGGTGTGTGTGTGAGTGCTGGCAGTACTGACGGGGTGTGTGTGTGTGTGTGTGTGTGTGTGAGAGTGTGTGAGTGAGTGCTGGCAGTACTGACGGGGTGAGTGAGTGAGTGCTGGCAGTACTGACGGGGTGTGAGTGAGTGCTGGCAGTACTGACGGGGTGAGTGAGTGAGTGCTGGCAGTACTGACGGGGTGTGTGAGTGAGTGCTGGCAGTACTGACGGGGTGTGTGAGTGAGTGAGTGCTGGCAGTACTGACGGGGTGAGTGAGTGAGTGCTGGCAGTACTGACGGGGTGAGTGAGTGCTGGCAGTACTGACGGGGTGAGTGAGTGCTGGCAGTACTGACGGGGTGTGTGAGTGAGTGCTGGCAGTACTGACGGGGTGAGTGAGTGAGTGAGTGCTGGCAGTACTGACGGGGTGAGTGAGTGCTGGCAGTACTGACGGGGTGTGTGAGTGAGTGCTGGCAGTACTGACGGGGTGAGTGAGTGAGTGAGTGCTGGCAGTACTGACGGGGTGAGTGAGTGCTGGCAGTACTGACGGGGTGTGTGAGTGAGTGCTGGCAGTACTGACGGGGTGAGTGAGTGAGTGAGTGCTGGCAGTACTGACGGGGTGTGAGAGTGAGTGCTGGCAGTACTGACGGGGTGAGTGAGTGAGTGCTGGCAGTACTGACGGGGTGTGTGAGTGAGTGCTGGCAGTACTGACGGGGTGTGTGAGTGAGTGCTGGCAGTACTGACGGGGTGAGTGAGTGAGTGCTGGCAGTACTGACGGGGTGTGTGAGTGAGTGAGTGCTGGCAGTACTGACGGGGTGAGTGAGTGAGTGCTGGCAGTACTGACGGGGTGAGTGAGTGAGTGCTGGCAGTACTGACGGGGTGTGTGAGTGAGTGCTGGCAGTACTGACGGGGTGTGTGTGTGAGTGAGTGCTGACAGTACTGACGGGGTGTGTGTGTGAGTGAGTGCTGACAGTACTGACGGGGTGTGTGTGTGAGTGAGTGCTGACAGTACTGACGGGGTGTGAGTGAGTGAGTGCTGGCAGTACTGACGGGGTGTGTGAGTGAGTGCTGGCAGTACTGACGGGGTGTGTGTGTGAGTGAGTGCTGGCAGTACTGACGGGGTGTGTGTGTGAGTGAGTGAGTGCTGGCAGTACTGACGGGGTGTGTGTGTGAGTGAGTGCTGGCAGTACTGACGGGGTGTGTGTGTGAGTGAGTGCTGGCAGTACTGACGGGGTGAGTGAGTGAGTGCTGGCAGTACTGACGGGGTGTGTGAGTGAGTGCTGGCAGTACTGACGGGGTGTGTGAGTGAGTGCTGGCAGTACTGACGGGGTGTGTGAGTGAGTGCTGGCAGTACTGACGGGGTGTGTGAGTGAGTGCTGGCAGTACTGACGGGGTGTGTGAGTGAGTGAGTGCTGGCAGTACTGACGGGGTGTGTGAGTGAGTGAGTGCTGGCAGTACTGACGGGGTGTGTGTGTGAGTGCTGGCAGTACTGACGGGGTGTGTGTGTGAGTGAGTGCTGGCAGTACTGACGGGGTGTGTGAGTGAGTGAGTGCTGGCAGTACTGACGGGGTGTGTGAGTGAGTGCTGGCAGTACTGACGGGGTGTGTGTGTGAGTGAGTGCTGGCAGTACTGACGGGGTGTGTGAGTGAGTGCTGGCAGTACTGACGGGGTGTGTGTGTGAGTGAGTGAGTGCTGGCAGTACTGACGGGGTGTGTGTGTGTGTGAGTGCTGGCAGTACTGACGGGGTGTGTGAGTGAGTGAGTGCTGGCAGTACTGACGGGGTGAGTGAGTGAGTGCTGGCAGTACTGACGGGGTGAGTGAGTGAGTGCTGGCAGTACTGACGGGGTGAGTGAGTGAGTGCTGGCAGTACTGACGGGGTGAGTGAGTGAGTGAGTGAGTGCTGACAGTACTGACGGGGTGTGTGTGTGTGTGAGTGCTGGCAGTACTGACGGGGTGTGTGAGTGAGTGAGTGCTGGCAGTACTGACGGGGTGAGTGAGTGAGTGCTGGCAGTACTGACGGGGTGAGTGAGTGAGTGCTGGCAGTACTGACGGGGTGAGTGAGTGAGTGCTGGCAGTACTGACGGGGTGTGTGTGTGAGTGAGTGCTGACAGTACTGACGGGGTGTGTGTGTGAGTGAGTGAGTGCTGGCAGTACTGACGGGGTGTGTGTGTGTGTGAGTGCTGGCAGTACTGACGGGGTGTGTGAGTGAGTGAGTGCTGGCAGTACTGACGGGGTGAGTGAGTGAGTGCTGGCAGTACTGACGGGGTGAGTGAGTGAGTGCTGGCAGTACTGACGGGGTGAGTGAGTGAGTGCTGGCAGTACTGACGGGGTGAGTGAGTGAGTGAGTGAGTGCTGACAGTACTGACGGGGTGTGTGTGTGTGTGAGTGCTGGCAGTACTGACGGGGTGTGTGAGTGAGTGAGTGCTGGCAGTACTGACGGGGTGAGTGAGTGAGTGCTGGCAGTACTGACGGGGTGAGTGAGTGAGTGCTGGCAGTACTGACGGGGTGAGTGAGTGAGTGCTGGCAGTACTGACGGGGTGAGTGAGTGAGTGCTGGCAGTACTGACGGGGTGTGTGAGTGAGTGAGTGCTGGCAGTACTGACGGGGTGAGTGAGTGAGTGCTGGCAGTACTGACGGGGTGAGTGAGTGAGTGCTGGCAGTACTGACGGGGTGTGTGAGTGAGTGCTGGCAGTACTGACGGGGTGAGTGAGTGAGTGCTGGCAGTACTGACGGGGTGAGTGAGTGAGTGCTGGCAGTACTGACGGGGTGTGAGTGAGTGCTGGCAGTACTGACGGGGTGTGTGTGTGAGTGAGTGAGTGCTGGCAGTACTGACGGGGTGTGTGAGTGAGTGAGTGCTGGCAGTACTGACGGGGTGTGAGTGTGAGTGAGTGCTGGCAGTACTGACGGGGTGTGTGTGTGAGTGAGTGCTGGCAGTACTGACGGGGTGTGTGAGTGAGTGCTGACAGTACTGACGGGGTGTGTGAGTGAGTGCTGACAGTACTGACGGGGTGTGTGAGTGAGTGCTGGCAGTACTGACGGGGTGTGTGAGTGAGTGCTGGCAGTACTGACGGGGTGTGTGAGTGAGTGAGTGCTGGCAGTACTGACGGGGTGTGTGAGTGAGTGCTGGCAGTACTGACGGGGTGTGTGAGTGAGTGAGTGCTGGCAGTACTGACGGGGTGTGTGAGTGAGTGCTGGCAGTACTGACGGGGTGTGTGAGTGAGTGAGTGAGTGCTGGCAGTACTGACGGGGTGTGTGTGTGAGTGAGTGCTGGCAGTACTGACGGGGTGTGTGAGTGAGTGCTGGCAGTACTGACGGGGTGTGTGAGTGAGTGAGTGCTGGCAGTACTGACGGGGTGTGTGTGTGAGTGCTGACAGTACTGACGGGGTGTGTGAGTGAGTGCTGACAGTACTGACGGGGTGTGTGAGTGAGTGCTGACAGTACTGACGGGGTGTGTGAGTGAGTGCTGACAGTACTGACGGGGTGTGTGAGTGAGTGCTGACAGTACTGACGGGGTGTGTGAGTGAGTGCTGGCAGTACTGACGGGGTGTGTGAGTGAGTGAGTGCTGGCAGTACTGACGGGGTGAGTGAGTGAGTGCTGGCAGTACTGACGGGGTGTGTGAGTGAGTGAGTGCTGGCAGTACTGACGGGGTGAGTGAGTGAGTGCTGGCAGTACTGACGGGGTGTGTGAGTGAGTGCTGGCAGTACTGACGGGGTGTGTGAGTGTGTGAGTGCTGGCAGTACTGACGGGGTGAGTGAGTGAGTGCTGGCAGTACTGACGGGGTGTGTGAGTGTGTGAGTGCTGGCAGTACTGACGGGCTGTGTGAGTGAGTGCTGGCAGTACTGACGGGGTGAGTGAGTGAGTGCTGGCAGTACTGACGGGGTGTGTGAGTGTGTGAGTGCTGGCAGTACTGACGGGCTGTGTGAGTGAGTGCTGGCAGTACTGACGGGGTGTGTGTGTGAGTGCTGGCAGTACTGACGGGGTGTGTGAGTGTGTGAGTGCTGACAGTACTGACGGGCTGTGTGAGTGAGTGCTGGCAGTACTGACGGGGTGAGTGAGTGAGTGCTGGCAGTACTGACGGGGTGAGTGAGTGAGTGCTGGCAGTACTGACGGGCTGTGTGAGTGAGTGCTGGCAGTACTGACGGGCTGTGTGAGTGAGTGCTGGCAGTACTGACGGGGTGTGTGAGTGAGTGCTGGCAGTACTGACGGGCTGTGTGAGTGAGTGCTGGCAGTACTGACGGGCTGTGTGTGTGAGTGAGTGCTGGCAGTACTGACGGGGTGAGTGAGTGAGTGCTGGCAGTACTGACGGGGTGTGTGAGTGAGTGCTGGCAGTACTGACGGGGTGTGTGAGTGAGTGCTGGCAGTACTGACGGGGTGTGTGAGTGAGTGCTGGCAGTACTGACGGGGTGTGTGAGTGAGTGAGTGCTGGCAGTACTGACGGGGTGTGTGTGTGAGTGAGTGCTGGCAGTACTGACGGGGTGTGTGTGTGAGTGAGTGCTGGCAGTACTGACGGGGTGTGTGTGTGAGTGAGTGAGTGCTGGCAGTACTGACGGGGTGTGTGTGTGAGTGAGTGCTGGCAGTACTGACGGGGTGTGTGTGTGAGTGAGTGAGTGCTGGCAGTACTGACGGGGTGTGTGTGTGAGTGAGTGCTGGCAGTACTGACGGGGTGTGTGTGTGAGTGAGTGAGTGCTGGCAGTACTGACGGGGTGTGTGTGTGAGTGAGTGAGTGCTGGCAGTACTGACGGGGTGTGTGTGTGAGTGAGTGCTGGCAGTACTGACGGGGTGTGTGTGTGAGTGAGTGAGTGCTGGCAGTACTGACGGGGTGTGTGTGTGAGTGAGTGCTGGCAGTACTGACGGGGTGTGTGTGTGAGTGAGTGAGTGCTGGCAGTACTGACGGGGTGTGTGTGTGAGTGAGTGAGTGCTGGCAGTACTGACGGGGTGTGTGTGTGAGTGAGTGCTGGCAGTACTGACGGGGTGTGTGTGTGAGTGAGTGCTGACAGTACTGACGGGCTGTGTGTGAGAGTGCTGGCAGTACTGACGGGGTGTGTGAGTGAGTGAGTGCTGGCAGTACTGACGGGGTGTGTGAGTGAGTGAGTGCTGGCAGTACTGACGGGGTGTGTGTGTGAGTGAGTGCTGGCAGTACTGACGGGGTGTGTGAGTGAGTGAGTGCTGGCAGTACTGACGGGGTGTGTGTGTGAGTGAGTGCTGGCAGTACTGACGGGGTGTGTGTGTGAGTGAGTGAGTGCTGGCAGTACTGACGGGGTGTGTGTGTGAGTGAGTGAGTGCTGGCAGTACTGACGGGGTGTGTGTGTGAGTGAGTGCTGGCAGTACTGACGGGGTGTGTGTGTGAGTGAGTGAGTGCTGGCAGTACTGACGGGGTGTGTGTGTGAGTGAGTGCTGGCAGTACTGACGGGGTGTGTGTGTGAGTGAGTGCTGACAGTACTGACGGGCTGTGTGTGAGAGTGCTGGCAGTACTGACGGGGTGTGTGAGTGAGTGAGTGCTGACAGTACTGACGGGGTGTGTGTGTGAGTGAGTGCTGGCAGTACTGACGGGGTGAGTGAGTGAGTGCTGGCAGTACTGACGGGGTGAGTGAGTGAGTGCTGGCAGTACTGACGGGCTGTGTGAGTGAGTGCTGGCAGTACTGACGGGGTGTGTGTGTGAGTGCTGGCAGTACTGACGGGGTGTGTGTGTGAGTGTGAGTGCTGACAGTACTGACGGGGTGTGTGTGTGAGTGCTGGCAGTACTGACGGGGTGTGTGTGTGAGTGCTGGCAGTACTGACGGGGTGTGTGAGTGAGTGAGTGCTGGCAGTACTGACGGGGTGTGTGTGTGAGTGCTGGCAGTACTGACGGGGTGTGTGTGTGAGTGCTGGCAGTACTGACGGGGTGAGTGAGTGAGTGAGTGCTGGCAGTACTGACGGGGTGTGTGAGTGAGTGCTGGCAGTACTGACGGGGTGTGTGTGTGAGTGCTGGCAGTACTGACGGGGTGTGTGTGTGAGTGCTGGCAGTACTGACGGGGTGAGTGAGTGAGTGAGTGCTGGCAGTACTGACGGGGTGTGTGAGTGAGTGCTGGCAGTACTGACGGGGTGTGTGTGTGAGTGAGTGCTGGCAGTACTGACGGGGTGAGTGAGTGAGTGAGTGCTGGCAGTACTGACGGGGTGTGTGTGTGAGTGAGTGCTGACAGTACTGACGGGGTGTGTGAGTGAGTGAGTGCTGACAGTACTGACGGGGTGTGTGAGTGAGTGCTGGCAGTACTGACGGGGTGTGTGTGTGAGTGCTGGCAGTACTGACGGGGTGAGTGAGTGAGTGAGTGCTGGCAGTACTGACGGGGTGTGTGTGTGAGTGAGTGCTGACAGTACTGACGGGGTGTGTGTGTGAGTGAGTGCTGACAGTACTGACGGGGTGTGTGTGTGAGTGAGTGCTGACAGTACTGACGGGGTGAGTGAGTGAGTGAGTGCTGGCAGTACTGACGGGGTGTGTGTGTGAGTGAGTGAGTGCTGGCAGTACTGACGGGGTGTGTGAGTGAGTGCTGACAGTACTGACGGGGTGAGTGAGTGAGTGAGTGCTGGCAGTACTGACGGGGTGTGTGAGTGAGTGCTGGCAGTACTGACGGGCTGTGTGTGTGAGTGAGTGCTGGCAGTACTGACGGGGTGTGTGTGTGAGTGAGTGAGTGCTGGCAGTACTGACGGGGTGTGTGTGTGAGTGAGTGAGTGCTGGCAGTACTGACGGGGTGTGTGTGTGAGTGAGTGAGTGCTGGCAGTACTGACGGGGTGTGTGAGTGAGTGCTGGCAGTACTGACGGGGTGTGTGAGTGAGTGCTGGCAGTACTGACGGGGTGAGTGAGTGAGTGCTGGCAGTACTGACGGGGTGTGTGAGTGAGTGAGTGCTGGCAGTACTGACGGGGTGTGTGTGTGAGTGAGTGAGTGCTGGCAGTACTGACGGGGTGTGTGTGTGAGTGTGAGTGAGTGAGTGCTGGCAGTACTGACGGGGTGTGTGTGTGAGTGAGTGAGTGCTGGCAGTACTGACGGGGTGTGTGTGTGAGTGTGAGTGAGTGAGTGCTGGCAGTACTGACGGGGTGAGTGAGTGAGTGAGTGCTGGCAGTACTGACGGGGTGTGTGAGTGAGTGCTGGCAGTACTGACGGGGTGAGTGTGTGAGTGAGTGCTGGCAGTACTGACGGGGTGTGTGAGTGAGTGAGTGCTGGCAGTACTGACGGGGTGTGTGAGTGAGTGCTGACAGTACTGACGGGGTGAGTGTGTGAGTGAGTGCTGGCAGTACTGACGGGGTGTGTGTGTGAGTGAGTGCTGGCAGTACTGACGGGGTGTGTGTGTGAGTGAGTGCTGACAGTACTGACGGGGTGTGTGTGTGAGTGAGTGAGTGCTGGCAGTACTGACGGGGTGTGAGTGTGAGTGAGTGCTGGCAGTACTGACGGGGTGTGTGTGTGAGTGAGTGCTGACAGTACTGACGGGGTGTGTGTGTGAGTGAGTGCTGGCAGTACTGACGGGGTGTGTGAGTGAGTGAGTGCTGACAGTACTGACGGGGTGAGTGAGTGAGTGCTGGCAGTACTGACGGGGTGTGTGTGTGAGTGAGTGCTGGCAGTACTGACGGGGTGTGTGTGTGAGTGCTGGCAGTACTGACGGGGTGTGTGTGTGAGTGAGTGCTGACAGTACTGACGGGGTGTGTGAGTGAGTGAGTGCTGACAGTACTGACGGGGTGAGTGAGTGAGTGAGTGCTGACAGTACTGACGGGGTGAGTGAGTGAGTGAGTGCTGGCAGTACTGACGGGGTGTGTGAGTGAGTGAGTGCTGACAGTACTGACGGGGTGAGTGAGTGAGTGAGTGCTGACAGTACTGACGGGGTGAGTGAGTGAGTGAGTGCTGACAGTACTGACGGGGTGAGTGAGTGAGTGAGTGCTGGCAGTACTGACGGGGTGTGTGTGTGAGTGAGTGCTGGCAGTACTGACGGGGTGTGTGTGTGAGTGCTGGCAGTACTGACGGGGTGTGTGTGTGAGTGAGTGCTGGCAGTACTGACGGGGTGTGTGTGTGAGTGAGTGCTGACAGTACTGACGGGGTGAGTGAGTGAGTGAGTGCTGGCAGTACTGACGGGGTGTGTGTGTGAGTGAGTGCTGACAGTACTGACGGGGTGTGTGTGTGAGTGAGTGCTGGCAGTACTGACGGGGTGTGTGTGTGAGTGAGTGAGTGCTGGCAGTACTGACGGGGTGTGTGAGTGAGTGCTGGCAGTACTGACGGGGTGTGTGTGTGAGTGAGTGCTGACAGTACTGACGGGGTGTGTGAGTGAGTGAGTGCTGGCAGTACTGACGGGGTGTGTGTGTGAGTGAGTGAGTGCTGGCAGTACTGACGGGGTGTGTGTGTGAGTGAGTGCTGACAGTACTGACGGGGTGTGTGTGTGAGTGAGTGCTGACAGTACTGACGGGGTGAGTGAGTGAGTGAGTGCTGGCAGTACTGACGGGGTGAGTGAGTGAGTGAGTGCTGGCAGTACTGACGGGGTGTGTGTGTGAGTGAGTGCTGGCAGTACTGACGGGGTGAGTGTGTGAGTGAGTGAGTGCTGGCAGTACTGACGGGCTGTGTGTGTGACTGAGTGCTGGCAGTACTGACGGGGTGAGTGAGTGAGTGAGTGCTGGCAGTACTGACGGGGTGTGTGTGTGAGTGAGTGCTGGCAGTACTGACGGGGTGAGTGAGTGAGTGAGTGCTGGCAGTACTGACGGGCTGTGTGTGTGACTGAGTGCTGACAGTACTGACGGGGTGAGTGAGTGAGTGAGTGCTGGCAGTACTGACGGGCTGTGTGTGTGAGTGAGTGCTGGCAGTACTGACGGGGTGTGTGTGTGAGTGAGTGCTGGCAGTACTGACGGGGTGTGTGTGTGAGTGAGTGCTGACAGTACTGACGGGGTGTGTGTGTGTGTGAGTGCTGGCAGTACTGACGGGGTGAGTGAGTGAGTGCTGGCAGTACTGACGGGGTGTGTGTGTGAGTGAGTGCTGGCAGTACTGACGGGGTGTGTGTGTGAGTGAGTGAGTGCTGGCAGTACTGACGGGGTGAGTGAGTGACTGAGTGCTGGCAGTACTGACGGGGTGTGTGAGTGAGTGCTGGCAGTACTGACGGGCTGTGTGTGTGAGTGAGTGCTGGCAGTACTGACGGGGTGAGTGAGTGAGTGCTGGCAGTACTGACGGGGTGTGTGTGTGTGAGTGAGTGCTGGCAGTACTGACGGGGTGAGTGAGTGACTGAGTGCTGGCAGTACTGACGGGGTGTGTGAGTGAGTGCTGGCAGTACTGACGGGCTGTGTGTGTGAGTGAGTGCTGGCAGTACTGACGGGGTGTGTGTGTGTGTGAGTGAGTGCTGGCAGTACTGACGGGGTGTGTGTGTGAGTGAGTGCTGGCAGTACTGACGGGGTGAGTGAGTGAGTGAGTGCTGGCAGTACTGACGGGGTGTGTGTGTGAGTGAGTGCTGGCAGTACTGACGGGGTGTGTGTGTGAGTGAGTGCTGGCAGTACTGACGGGGTGTGTGAGTGAGTGAGTGCTGGCAGTACTGACGGGGTGTGTGTGTGAGTGGTGGCAGTACTGACGGGGTGTGTGAGTGAGTGCTGGCAGTACTGACGGGGTGTGTGAGTGAGTGAGTGCTGGCAGTACTGACGGGGTGTGTGTGTGAGTGAGTGCTGGCAGTACTGACGGGGTGTGTGAGTGAGTGCTGGCAGTACTGACGGGGTGTGTGAGTGAGTGCTGGCAGTACTGACGGGGTGTGTGTGTGAGTGAGTGCTGGCAGTACTGACGGGGTGTGTGTGTGAGTGAGTGCTGGCAGTACTGACGGGGTGTGTGAGTGAGTGCTGGCAGTACTGACGGGGTGTGTGTGTGAGTGCTGGCAGTACTGACGGGGTGTGTGTGTGAGTGAGTGCTGACAGTACTGACGGGGTGTGTGAGTGAGTGAGTGCTGACAGTACTGACGGGGTGTGTGAGTGAGTGCTGGCAGTACTGACGGGGTGTGTGAGTGAGTGCTGACAGTACTGACGGGGTGTGTGTGTGAGTGAGTGCTGACAGTACTGACGGGGTGTGTGAGTGAGTGCTGGCAGTACTGACGGGGTGTGTGTGTGAGTGCTGGCAGTACTGACGGGGTGTGTGTGTGAGTGAGTGCTGACAGTACTGACGGGGTGTGTGAGTGAGTGCTGGCAGTACTGACGGGGTGTGTGTGTGAGTGCTGGCAGTACTGACGGGGTGTGTGTGTGAGTGCTGGCAGTACTGACGGGCTGTGTGTGAGTCAGTGAGTGCTGGCAGTACTGACGGGCTGTGTGAGTGAGTGCTGGCAGTACTGACGGGGTGTGTGAGTGAGTGCTGGCAGTACTGACGGGGTGTGTGTGTGAGTGCTGGCAGTACTGACGGGGTGTGTGAGTGAGTGAGTGCTGGCAGTACTGACGGGGTGAGTGAGTGAGTGAGTGCTGGCAGTACTGACGGGGTGTGTGAGTGAGTGCTGGCAGTACTGACGGGGTGTGTGTGTGAGTGCTGGCAGTACTGACGGGGTGTGTGTGTGAGTGAGTGCTGACAGTACTGACGGGGTGTGTGAGTGAGTGAGTGCTGACAGTACTGACGGGGTGTGTGAGTGAGTGCTGGCAGTACTGACGGGGTGTGTGAGTGAGTGCTGACAGTACTGACGGGGTGTGTGTGTGAGTGAGTGCTGACAGTACTGACGGGGTGTGTGAGTGAGTGCTGGCAGTACTGACGGGGTGTGTGTGTGAGTGCTGGCAGTACTGACGGGGTGTGTGTGTGAGTGAGTGCTGACAGTACTGACGGGGTGTGTGAGTGAGTGCTGGCAGTACTGACGGGGTGTGTGTGTGAGTGCTGGCAGTACTGACGGGGTGTGTGTGTGAGTGCTGGCAGTACTGACGGGCTGTGTGTGAGTCAGTGAGTGCTGGCAGTACTGACGGGCTGTGTGAGTGAGTGCTGGCAGTACTGACGGGGTGTGTGAGTGAGTGCTGGCAGTACTGACGGGGTGTGTGTGTGAGTGCTGGCAGTACTGACGGGGTGTGTGAGTGAGTGAGTGCTGGCAGTACTGACGGGGTGAGTGAGTGAGTGAGTGCTGGCAGTACTGACGGGGTGTGTGTGTGAGTGAGTGCTGGCAGTACTGACGGGGTGAGTGAGTGAGTGCTGGCAGTACTGACGGGGTGAGTGAGTGAGTGCTGGCAGTACTGACGGGGTGTGTGAGTGAGTGAGTGCTGGCAGTACTGACGGGGTGTGTGAGTGAGTGAGTGCTGACAGTACTGACGGGGTGTGTGAGTGAGTGAGTGCTGGCAGTACTGACGGGGTGAGTGAGTGAGTGCTGGCAGTACTGACGGGGTGAGTGAGTGAGTGCTGGCAGTACTGACGGGGTGTGTGTGTGAGTGAGTGCTGGCAGTACTGACGGGGTGTGTGAGTGAGTGAGTGCTGACAGTACTGACGGGGTGTGTGAGTGAGTGAGTGCTGACAGTACTGACGGGGTGTGTGAGTGAGTGAGTGCTGGCAGTACTGACGGGGTGAGTGAGTGAGTGCTGGCAGTACTGACGGGGTGAGTGAGTGAGTGAGTGCTGGCAGTACTGACGGGGTGTGTGAGTGAGTGCTGGCAGTACTGACGGGGTGTGTGAGTGAGTGCTGGCAGTACTGACGGGGTGTGTGAGTGAGTGCTGGCAGTACTGACGGGGTGTGTGAGTGAGTGAGTGCTGGCAGTACTGACGGGGTGTGTGAGTGAGTGAGTGCTGGCAGTACTGACGGGGTGTGTGTGTGAGTGAGTGCTGGCAGTACTGACGGGGTGAGTGAGTGAGTGCTGGCAGTACTGACGGGGTGAGTGAGTGAGTGAGTGCTGGCAGTACTGACGGGGTGTGTGAGTGAGTGCTGGCAGTACTGACGGGGTGTGTGAGTGAGTGAGTGCTGGCAGTACTGACGGGGTGTGTGAGTGAGTGAGTGCTGGCAGTACTGACGGGGTGTGTGTGTGAGTGAGTGCTGGCAGTACTGACGGGGTGAGTGAGTGAGTGCTGGCAGTACTGACGGGGTGAGTGAGTGAGTGAGTGCTGGCAGTACTGACGGGGTGAGTGAGTGAGTGCTGGCAGTACTGACGGGGTGTGTGAGTGAGTGCTGGCAGTACTGACGGGGTGAGTGAGTGAGTGCTGGCAGTACTGACGGGGTGTGTGAGTGAGTGAGTGCTGGCAGTACTGACGGGGTGTGTGTGTGAGTGAGTGAGTGCTGGCAGTACTGACGGGGTGTGTGAGTGAGTGCTGGCAGTACTGACGGGGTGTGTGAGTGAGTGCTGGCAGTACTGACGGGGTGAGTGAGTGAGTGCTGGCAGTACTGACGGGGTGTGTGTGAGTGAGTGCTGGCAGTACTGACGGGGTGTGTGTGTGAGTGAGTGAGTGCTGGCAGTACTGACGGGGTGTGTGAGTGAGTGCTGGCAGTACTGACGGGGTGTGTGAGTGAGTGCTGGCAGTACTGACGGGCTGTGTGAGTGAGTGCTGGCAGTACTGACGGGGTGAGTGAGTGAGTGCTGGCAGTACTGACGGGGTGTGTGAGTGAGTGCTGGCAGTACTGACGGGGTGTGTGAGTGAGTGCTGGCAGTACTGACGGGGTGAGTGAGTGAGTGCTGGCAGTACTGACGGGCTGTGTGAGTGAGTGCTGGCAGTACTGACGGGGTGAGAGTGTGAGTGCTGGCAGTACTGACGGGGTGAGTGAGTGAGTGCTGGCAGTACTGACGGGGTGTGTGAGTGTGAGTGCTGGCAGTACTGACGGGGTGTGAGTGAGTGAGTGAGTGCTGGCAGTACTGACGGGCTGTGTGAGTGAGTGCTGGCAGTACTGACGGGCTGTGTACTAACTGGTGTGTTTGCCGCTTCCAGCAGCTGCAGCAGAAGCTCTGACCATGGCCACTTTTGAAGAAAGCTTCATCTCCACCACCGAGATCACTGTCACTGTGACCTCCATCGCCACCGTCAGTGAGACACCGTCAACTGTGTTCGAAACCTGCTGTAAGCACAGAGCACAGCTAATCTACACACATTTAACATCCCAGTACTCACACACACGTTAATCTCTGTAACCTCCTCCAGCCCCTACACCCTTCCCTATCTCTGTAACCTCCTCCAGCCCCTACACCCTCCCTATCTCTGTAACCTCCTCCAGCCCCTACACCCCTCCCTATCTCTGTAACCTCCTCCAGCCCCTACACCCCTCCCTATCTCTGTAACCTCCTCCAGCCCCTACACCCTTCCCTATCTCTGTAACCTCCTCCAGCCCCTACACCCCTCCCTATCTCTGTAACCTCCTCCAGCCCCGACACCCTTCCCTATCTCTGTAACCTCCTCCAGCCCCTCCAATCCTCCCTATCTCTGTAACCTCCTCCAGCCCCGACACCCTTCCCTATCTCTGTAACATCCTCCAGCCCCTACACCCCTCCCTATCTCTGTAACCTCCTCCAGCCCCGACACCCTTACCTATCTCTGTAACCTCCTCCAGCCCCTACAACCCTCCCTATCTCTGTAACCTCCTCCAGCCCCTACAACCCTCCCTATCTCTGCAACCTCCTCCAGCCCCTCCACCCCTCCCTATCTCTGTAACCTCCTCCAGCCCCTACAACCCTCCCTATCTCTGTAACCTCCTCCGGCCCCTACACCCCTCCCTATCTCTGTAACCTCCTCCGGCCCCTACACCCCTCCCTATCTCTGTAACCTCCTCCAGCCCCTACACCCCTCCCTATCTCTGTAACCTCCTCCATCCTCCACCCCTCCCTATCTCTGTAACCTCCTCCAGCCCCGACACCCCTCCCTATCTCTGTAACCTCCTCCAGCCCCTACAACCCTCCGTATCTCTGTAACCTCCTCCAGCCCCTACACCCCTCCCTATCTCTGTAACCTCCACCAGCCCCTACACCCCTCCCTATCTCTATAACCTCCTCCAGCCCCTACAACGCACCCTATCTCTGTAACCTCCTCCAGCCCCTACACCCCTCCCTATCTCTATAACCTCCTCCAGCCCCCACAACGCACCCTATCTCTGTAACCTCCCCCAGCCCCTACAACCCTCCCTATCTCTGTAACCTCCTCCAGCCCCTACACCCCTCCCTATCTCTGTAACCTCCTCCAGCCCCTACACCCCTCCCTATCTCTATAACCTCCTCCAGCCCCCACAACGCACCCTATCTCTGCAACCTCCTCCAGCCCCTACAACCCTCCCTATCTCTGTAACCTCCTCCAGCCCCTACAACCCTCCCTATCTCTGCAACCTCCTCCAGCCCCTCCACCCCTCCCTATCTCTGTAACCTCCTCCAGCCCCTACAACCCTCCCTATCTCTGTAACCTCCTCCGGCCCCTACACCCCTCCCTATCTCTGTAACCTCCTCCGGCCCCTACACCCCTCCCTATCTCTGTAACCTCCTCCAGCCCCTACAACCCTCCCTATCTCTGTAACCTCCTCCGGCCCATACACCCCTCCCTATCTCTGTAACCTCCTCCAGCCCCTACAACCCTCCCTATCTCTGCAACCTCCTCCAGCCCCTCCACCCCTCCCTATCTCTGTAACCTCCTCCAGCCCCTACAACCCTCCCTATCTCTGTAACCTCCTCCGGCCCCTACACCCCTCCCTATCTCTGTAACCTCCTCCAGCCCCTACACCCCTCCCTATCTCTGTAACCTCCTCCGGCCCCTACACCCCTCCCTATCTCTGTAACCTCCTCCAGCCCCTACACCCCTCCCTATCTCTGTAACCTCCTCCAGCCCCTACATCCCTCCCTATCTCTGTAACCTCCTCCATCCTCCACCCCTCCCTATCTCTGTAACCTCCTCCAGCCCCTACAACCCTCCCTACCTCTGTAACCTCCTCCATCCTCCACCCCTCCCTATCTCTGTAACCTCCTCCAGCCCCTACACCCCTCCCTATCTCTGTAACCTCCTCCATCCTCCACCCCTCCCTATCTCTGTAACCTCCTCCAGCCCCTACACCCCTCCCTATCTCTGTAACCTCCTCCAGCCCCTACACCCCTCCCTATCTCTGTAACCTCCTCCATCCTCCACCCCTCCCTATCTCTGTAATCTCCTCCAGCCCCTACACCCTTCCCTATCTCTGTAACCTCCTCCAGCCCCTACACCCCTCCCTATCTCTGTAACCTCCTCCAGCCCCGACACCCTTCCCTATCTCTGTAACCTCCTCCAGCCCCTCCAATCCTCCCTATCTCTGTAACCTCCTCCAGCCCCTACACCCCTCCCTATCTCTGTAACCTCCTCCAGCCCCGACACCCTTACCTATCTCTGTAACCTCCTCCAGCCCCTACAACCCTCCCTATCTCTGTAACCTCCTCCAGCCCCTACAACCCTCCCTATCTCTGCAACCTCCTCCAGCCCCTCCACCCCTCCCTATCTCTGTAACCTCCTCCAGCCCCTACAACCCTCCCTATCTCTGTAACCTCCTCCGGCCCCTACACCCCTCCCTATCTCTGGAACCTCCTCCGGCCCCTACACCCCTCCCTATCTCTGTAACCTCCTCCAGCCCCTACACCCCTCCCTATCTCTGTAACCTCCTCCATCCTCCACCCCTCCCTATCTCTGTAACCTCCTCCAGCCCCTACAACCCTCCCTACCTCTGTAACCTCCTCCAGCCCCTACAACCCTCCCTATCTCTGTAACCTCCTCCAGCCCCTACACCCCTCCCTATCTCTATAACCTCCTGCAGCCCCTACAACGCACCCTATCTCTGTAACCTCCTCCAGCCCCTACACCCCTCCCTATCTCTATAACCTCCTCCAGCCCCCACAACGCACCCTATCTCTGTAACCTCCCCCAGCCCCTACAACCCTCCCTATCTCTGTAACCTCCTCCAGCCCCTACACCCCTCCCTATCTCTGTAACCTCCTCCAGCCCAGACAACCCTCCCTATCTCTGTAACCTCCCCCAGCCCCTACAACCCTCCCTATCTCTGTAACCTCCTCCAGCCCCTACACCCCTCCCTATCTCTATAACCTCCTCCAGCCCCCACAACGCACCCTATCTCTGTAACCTCCTCCGGCCCCTACACCCCTCCCTATCTCTGTAACCTCCTCCAGCCCCTACAACCCTCCCTATCTCTGTAACCTCCTCCATCCTCCACCCCTCCCTATCTCTGTAATCTCCTCTGGCCCCTCCACCCCTCCCTATCTCTGTAACCTCCTCCATCCTCCACCCCTCCCTATCTCTGTAATCTCCTCTGGCCCCTACACCCCTCCCTATCTCTGTAACTTCCTCCAGCCCCTACACCCCTCCCTATCTCTGTAACCTCCTCCAGCCCCTACAACCCTCCCTACCTCTGTAACCTCCTGCAGCCCCTACAACCCTCCCTATCTCTGTAACCTCCCCCAGCCCCTACACCCCTCCCTATCTCTGTAACCTCCTCCGGCCCTGACACCCCTCCCTATCTTTGTAACCTCCTCCAGCCCCTACACCCCTCCCTATCTCTGTAACCTCCTCCAGCCCCTACACCCCTCCCTATCTCTGTAACCTCCTCCAGCCCCTACACCCCTCCCTATCTCTGTAACCTCCTCCAGCCCCGACACCCTTCCCTATCTCTGTAACCTCCTCCAGCCCCTCCAATCCTCCCTATCTCTGTAACCTCCTCCAGCCCCGACACCCTTCCCTATCTCTGTAACATCCTCCAGCCCCTACACCCCTCCCTATCTCTGTAACCTCCTCCAGCCCCGACACCCTTACCTATCTCTGTAACCTCCTCCAGCCCCTACAACCCTCCCTATCTCTGTAACCTCCTCCAGCCCCTACAACCCTCCCTATCTCTGCAACCTCCTCCAGCCCCTCCACCCCTCCCTATCTCTGTAACCTCCTCCAGCCCCTACAACCCTCCCTATCTCTGTAACCTCCTCCGGCCCCTACACCCCTCCCTATCTCTGTAACCTCCTCCGGCCCCTACACCCCTCCCTATCTCTAACCTCCTCCAGCCCCTACACCCCTCCCTATCTCTGTAACCTCCTCCATCCTCCACCCCTCCCTATCTCTGTAACCTCCTCCAGCCCCGACACCCCTCCCTATCTCTGTAACCTCCTCCAGCCCCTACAACCCTCCGTATCTCTGTAACCTCCTCCAGCCCCTACACCCCTCCCTATCTCTGTAACCTCCACCAGCCCCTACACCCCTCCCTATCTCTATAACCTCCTCCAGCCCCTACAACGCACCCTATCTCTGTAACCTCCTCCAGCCCCTACACCCCTCCCTATCTCTATAACCTCCTCCAGCCCCCACAACGCACCCTATCTCTGTAACCTCCCCCAGCCCCTACAACCCTCCCTATCTCTGTAACCTCCTCCAGCCCCTACACCCCTCCCTATCTCTGTAACCTCCTCCAGCCCCTACACCCCTCCCTATCTCTATAACCTCCTCCAGCCCCCACAACGCACCCTATCTCTGTAACCTCCTCCAGCCCCTACAACCCTCCCTATCTCTGTAACCTCCTCCAGCCCCTACAACCCTCCCTATCTCTGCAACCTCCTCCAGCCCCTCCACCCCTCCCTATCTCTGTAACCTCCTCCAGCCCCTACAACCCTCCCTATCTCTGTAACCTCCTCCGGCCCCTACACCCCTCCCTATCTCTGTAACCTCCTCCGGCCCCTACACCCCTCCCTATCTCTGTAACCTCCTCCAGCCCCTACAACCCTCCCTATCTCTGTAACCTCCTCCGGCCCCTACACCCCTCCCTATCTCTGTAACCTCCTCCAGCCCCTACAACCCTCCCTATCTCTGCAACCTCCTCCAGCCCCTCCACCCCTCCCTATCTCTGTAACCTCCTCCAGCCCCTACAACCCTCCCTATCTCTGTAACCTCCTCCGGCCCCTACACCCCTCCCTATCTCTGTAACCTCCTCCAGCCCCTACACCCCTCCCTATCTCTGTAACCTCCTCCGGCCCCTACACCCCTCCCTATCTCTGTAACCTCCTCCAGCCCCTACACCCCTCCCTATCTCTGTAACCTCCTCCAGCCCCTACACCCCTCCCTATCTCTGTAACCTCCTCCATCCTCCACCCCTCCCTATCTCTGTAACCTCCTCCAGCCCCTACAACCCTCCCTACCTCTGTAACCTCCTCCATCCTCCACCCCTCCCTATCTCTGTAACCTCCTCCAGCCCCTACACCCCTCCCTATCTCTGTAACCACCTCCATCCTCCACCCCTCCCTATCTCTGTAACCTCCTCCAGCCCCTACACCCCTCCCTATCTCTGTAACCTCCTCCAGCCCCTACACCCCTCCCTATCTCTGTAACCTCCTCCATCCTCCACCCCTCCCTATCTCTGTAATCTCCTCCAGCCCCTACACCCTTCCCTATCTCTGTAACCTCCTCCAGCCCCTACACCCCTCGCTATCTCTGTAACCTCCTCCAGCCCCGACACCCTTCCCTATCTCTGTAACCTCCTCCAGCCCCTCCAATCCTCCCTATCTCTGTAACCTCCTCCAGCCCCTACACCCCTCCCTATCTCTGTAACCTCCTCCAGCCCCGACACCCTTACCTATCTCTGTAACCTCCTCCAGCCCCTACAACCCTCCCTATCTCTGTAACCTCCTCCAGCCCCTACAACCCTCCCTATCTCTGCAACCTCCTCCAGCCCCTCCACCCCTCCCTATCTCTGTAACCTCCTCCAGCCCCTACAACCCTCCCTATCTCTGTAACCTCCTCCGGCCCCTACACCCCTCCCTATCTCTGTAACCTCCTCCGGCCCCTACACCCCTCCCTATCTCTGTAACCTCCTCCAGCCCCTACACCCCTCCCTATCTCTGTAACCTCCTCCATCCTCCACCCCTCCCTATCTCTGTAACCTCCTCCAGCCCCTACAACCCTCCCTATCTCTGTAACCTCCTCCAGCCCCTACACCCCTCCCTATCTCTATAACCTCCTCCAGCCCCTACAACGCACCCTATCTCTGTAACCTCCTCCAGCCCCTACACCCCTCCCTATCTCTATAACCTCCTCCAGCCCCCACAACGCACCCTATCTCTGTAACCTCCCCCAGCCCCTACAACCCTCCCTATCTCTGTAACCTCCTCCAGCCCCTACACCCCTCCCTATCTCTGTAACCTCCTCCAGCCCAGACAACCCTCCCTATCTCTGTACCCTCCCCCAGCCCCTACAACCCTCCCTATCTCTGTAACCTCCTCCAGCCCCTACACCCCTCCCTATCTCTATAACCTCCTCCAGCCCCCACAACGCACCCTATCTCTGTAACCTCCTCCGGCCCCTACACCCCTCCCTATCTCTGTAACCTCCTCCAGCCCCTACAACCCTCCCTATCTCTGTAACCTCCTCCATCCTCCACCCCTCCCTATCTCTGTAATCTCCTCTGGCCCCTACACCCCTCCCTATCTCTGTAACCTCCTCCATCCTCCACCCCTCCCTATCTCTGTAATCTCCTCTGGCCCCTACACCCCTCCCTATCTCTGTAACTTCCTCCAGCCCCTACACCCCTCCCTATCTCTGTAACCTCCTCCAGCCCCTACAACCCTCCCTACCTCTGTAACCTCCTCCAGCCCCTACAACCCTCCCTATCTCTGTAACCTCCCCCAGCCCCTACACCCCTCCCTATCTCTGTAACCTCCTCCGGCCCTGACACCCCTCCCTATCTTTGTAACCTCCTCCAGCCCCTACACCCCTCCCTATCTCTGTAACCTCCTCCAGCCCCTACACCCCTCCCTATCTCTGTAACCTCCTCCAGCCCCTACACCCCTCCCTATCTCTGTAACCTCCTCCAGCCCCTACACCCCTCCCTATCTCTATAACCTCCTCCAGCTCCCACAACGCACCCTATCTCTGTAACCTTCTCCAGCCCCTACAACCCTCCCTATCTCTGTAACCTCCTCCAGCCCCTACGACCCTCCTTATCCCTGTAACCTCCTCCAGCCCCTACAACCCTCCCTACCTCTGTAACCTCCTCCAGCCCCTACAACCCTCCTTATCCCTGTAACCTCCTCCAGCCCCTACAACCCTCCCTACCTCTGTAACCTCCTCCAGCCCCTACAACCCTCCCTATCTCTGTAACCTCCCCAGCCCCTACACCCCTCCCTATCTTTGTAACCTCCTCCAGCCCCTACACCCCTCCCTATCTCTGTAACCTCCTCCAGCCCCTACACCCCTCCCTATCTCTATAACCTCCTCCAGCCCCCACAACGCTCCCTATCTCTGTAACCTTCTCCAACCCCTACAACCCTCCCTATCTCTGTAGCCTCCTCCAGCCCCTACGACCCTCCTTATCCCTGTAACCTCCTCCAGCCCCTACACCCCTCCCTATCTCTGTAACCTCCTCCAGCCCCTAAACCCCTCCCTATCTCTATAACCTCCTCCAGCCCCCACAACGCTCCCTATCTCTGTAACCTTCTCCAGCCCCTACAACCCTCCCTATCTCTGTAACCTCCTCCAGCCCCTACGACCCTCCTTATCCCTGTAACCTCCTCCAGCCCCAACAACCCTCCATACCTCTGCAACCTTCTCCAGCTACCTGGGGCCCCAAGCTCTGGAATTCCCTCCCTCATCCTTGCTCTTTTTCTCTCATTCTCTCCCTCTTAATCCTCCCTCCATTTGGATGTTCCTTGACCTCCCCCCGCCACCGCGCCCCTCCGCACCTCACCTTCCCTCTCCTTTTTCTGTTTGGGATTTGGTGTCAAATCCAGGGTGACAATGCTCCTGTGAATTGTCTTTGGGTTATTTTCCTGTATCGCAGCTGCTATAGAAATGCAAGTTGTTGTTATTAGCCCATGGCATGGTGGTGCTGAACCTCTCTCTTGGAGCATGGCTGTGTTTCCCGAGACGATGTTACCACGGCGATAGTCTTATTTCAGACCAGGAAATATATACACTGAGGTTTGATTTCATTTATTCTTGTCACATATTAATATCCAGTGAAAAGTATTGTTTCTTGCATGTTATACAGGCAAAGCATACTGTTCATCGAGAAGGAAAGGAGACAGTGCAGAATGTAGTGTTACAGACATAGCTAGGGTGTAGAGAAAGGTCAACTTATTATAAGGTAGGTCCATTCAAAAGTCTGACGGCAGCAGGGAAGAAGCTGTTCTTGAGTCGGTTGGTACGTGTCCTCAGCCTTTTGTATCTTTTTCCCGACGGAAGAAGGTGGAAGAGAGAATGTCCGGGGTGCGTGGGGTCCTTAATTATGCTGGCTGCTTTACCGAGGCAGCGGGAAGTGTAGACAGAGTCAATGGATGGGAGGCTGGTTTGTGTGATGGATTGGGCTACATTCATTAACTTTTGTCGTTTCTTGCGGTCTTGGGCAGAGCAGGAGCTGTGATACAACCATGCTTTCTATGGTGCATCTGTAGAAGTTGGTGAGAGTCGTAGCTGACATGCCGAATTTCCTTAGTCTTCTGAGAAAGTAGAGGCGTTGGTGGGCTTTCTTAACTATAGTGTCGGCATGGGGGTAACCAGGACAGGTTGTTGATCTGGACACCTAAAAACCTGAAGCTCTCGACCCTTTCTACTTCGTCCCCGTTGATGTAGACAGAGGCATGTTCTCCTTTACGCTTCCTGAAGTCTATGACTGTCTCCTCCATTTTGTTAACACTGCTCTCTCTGATATACATTGACCAAAAACTGGGTGATCGTTCTAAAGTTTGCTCAGGGCTTTTTTTCTATTTTTTTTCACGGGCGTCGCCGGCTAGGATTTATTGCCCATCCCTAACTGCCCCTTGAGAAGGTGGTGGTGAGCCGCCGCCTTGAACCCACTGCAGTCACAGAGGTGTAGGTACACCCACATTGCTGTTAGGGAGGGAATTCCAGGATTTTGACCCAGCGACAGTGAAGGATATATTTCCAAGTCAGGATGGTGCATGACTTGGAAGGGAACCTCCAGGTGGTGGTGTCCCAGATATCTGTTGCCCTTGTTCTTCTAGATGGTAGAAGTTGTGGGTTTGGAAGGTGCTGTCGGAGGAGTCTTGGTGAGTTGCTGCGGTGCATCTTGTAGATGGTATACACAGCTGCCTCTGTTCGTCGGTGGTGGAGGGAGTGAATGTTTGTGGATGTGGTGCCATTCAAGCGGCTGTTTGTCCTGGAAGTTAAAGTTAATTTATTAGTCACAAATAAGGCTGACATTAACACTGCAATGAAGTGACTGTGAAATTCCCCTCGTCGCCACACTTCGTCTCAATACACCTAACCAGTACGTCTTTCAGGCTGTGGGGGGAAACCGGAGCACCCGGAGGAAACCCACGCAGACACAGGGAGAACGTGCAAACTCCACACACAGTGACCCAAGTTGGGAATCGAACCCGGGTCCCTGGCGCTGTGAGGCAGCAGTGCTAACCACTGTGCTACCGTGCCACCTGGATGGTGTTGAGCTTCTTGAGTGTTGTTGGAGCCGCACCCATCCAGGCAAGTGGGGAGTATTCCATCACACTCCTAACTTGTACCTTGTAGATGGTGGGCAGGCTTTGGGGAGTCAGGAGGTGAGTTACTCTACACAGGATTCCCAGCTTGACCTGCTGTGATCGCCACAGTATTTATATGGTGGGGTCCAGTTCAGGTTCTAGTCAAAAAGATATATAATTTATTCAGAGGGTTTCTGCCTCTCAAGAAGAACAAAGTACAGCACAGGAACAGGCCCTTCGGCCCTCCAAGCCTGCACCGATCACATTGTACTATCTAGATCAAACCGCCTGTATCCCTCTACACCCCATCTGTTCATGTGTCTATTCAGGTTAGTCTTAAATATCACTAACATCACTGCCTCAACCACCTCACTTGGCAGTGCATTCCAGGCCCCCACCACCCCCTCTGTAAAAACCTTCCCCCGCACATCTCCACTGAACCTTCCTCCCTCACCTTGAACTTGTGCCCCCTTGAAATTGTCATTTCTACCCTGGGAAAAAGCTTCCAACTGTTCACCCTGTCTATGCCCCTCATAGTTTTATAAACTTCTATCAAGTCACCCCTCAGTCTCCGTCTTTCCAGGGAGACCAATCCCAGTTAATTCTCCTCATAGCTAACACCCTCCATGCCAGGCAACATCCTGGTAAACCTTTTCATAGAAACATAGAAAACTACAGCACAAAACGGGCCCTTCGACCCCACAAGTTGTGCCGATCATATCCCTACCTTCTAGACCCACCTATAACCCTCCATCCTATTAAGTCCCATGTACTCATCCAGGAGTCTCTTAAAAGACCCTATTGAGTTCGCCTCCACCACCACTGACGGCAGCCAATTCCACTCGCCCACCACCCTCTGTGTGAAAAACTTCCCCCTAACATTTCCCCTGTACCTACCCCCCAGCACCTTAAATCTGTGTCCTCTCGTAGCAGCCATTTCCACCCTGGTAAAAAGCCTCTGAGAGTCCACCCGATCTATGCCTCTCAACATCCTATATACCTCTATTAGGTCTCCTCTCATCCTACGTCTCTCCAAGGAGAAAAGACCGAGCTCCCTCAGCCTATCCTCATAAGGCATGCCACTCAATCCAGGCAACATCCTTGTAAATTTCCTCTGCATCCTTTCAATCTTTTCCACATCCTTCCTGTAATGAGGCGACCAGAACTGAGCACAGTACTCCAAGTGGGGTCTGACGAGGGTCTTATATAGCTGCATCATTAACCCTGGACTCCTAAACTCAATTCCGTCGATTGATAAAGGCCAGCACACCATACGCCTTCTTAACCACCTCCTCCACCTGCGGGGCCGATTTTAGAGTCCTATGGACCTGGACTCCAAGGTCCTTCTGATCCTCTACCGTACTAAGAGTCTTTCCCTTTATATTGTACTCCTTCCTCCCATTCGACCTGCCAAAATGGACCACAACGCATTTATCTGGGTTGAAGTCCATCTTTTCTGTACCCTCTTCAAAGCCTCCACGTCCTTCTGGTAGTGTGGTGACCAGAATTGGACACAATATTCTAAATGTGGCCTAACCAACATTTTATATAACTGTCACGTAATCTCCCCGTTCAGGCAGTGAGTCCCAGCCCTCTGCTACACAGTGGGTGAAAATATCTCCACACTAATCTTTATACCTATCACTATAAATCTTCCTTGCGGACCTCTCTGCAAAGGGAAACTGGCCCCTTCCCTCCAGTTTGTCCAAGCACAATGTTGTACTATTTAATCAAATCTACCCCCAGCCTATCCAATCTTTTACAGGGCTCAGGGCAGATTGAACTCGAGATCTCCAATCCAGTGATGGGTAAAATAAGAGATGTTCATCACATGGCTGTTTGGAGCTATCATAGAATCACACAGCGCAGAAGAGGCCCTTCGGCCCATCGAGTCTGCACTGACACATTAGAAACACCTGAACTCCCACCCAATCCCATCTGCCACCACTTGGCCCATAGCCCTGAATGTTCTGCCGTGCCAAGTACTCATCCAGATGCTTTTTAAAGGATGTGAGGCAACTCGCCTCCACCACCCTCCCAGGCAGCGCATTCCAGACTGTCACCATCCTCTGGGTAAAAGGCTTTCTCCTCACATCCCCCCTAAACCTCCTGCCCCTCACTTTTAACTTGTGTCCCCTCATGACTGACCCTTCAACTAAGGGGAACAGCTGCTCCTTATCCACTCTGTTCGTGCCCCTCATAATCTTGTACCCCTCAATCAGGTCGCCCCTCAGTCTTCTCTGCTCCAACAAAAACAACCCAAGCCTACCCAACCTCGCTTCATAACTTAAATGCTCCGTCCCAGGCAGCATCCTGGTGAATCTCCTCTGCACCCTCTCCAGTGCAATCACATCCTTCCTATAGTGTGGTGCCCAGAACTGCACACAGTGCTCCAGCTGTGGCCTCACCAAAGTTCTATACAACTCCAACATGACGTCCTGACTATTGTAATCTATGCCTCGATTGATAAAAATCAAGTGTCCCATCTGCCATTTTCACCACCCAATTAACATGCCCTTCCGCCTTCAGAGATCTGTGGACAAACACACCAAGGTCCCTTTATTCCTAGTGTCCCACCATTCATTGAGTACTTCCTTGTCAAATTGCTCCTTCCAAAATGTATCTTTCTGTGTATAAATTGGCTCTCGCGTTTCCTTCTTTGCGAACAGGCTTGGGAACCTGCCTCCTTGGCTGAAACACACTTTAGAAAGTGCAGAAGTGGAGAAAGGTGCTACAAGAGTTTAGTATCCAAAGATGTGCAGGTTAGGTGGATTGACCATGGTAAAGTTGCCTCTTAGTGTCCGAAGACACGTAGATTAGATGGATTAGCCATGCTAAATGTGTGGGGTTATGGGGATAGGGCGGAGGGGAGGGCCTGGGTAAAGGAGAGTCGGTGTAGACTCGATGAGCTGAATGGAGGGACTCTATGAAGAACGGGGATTCTATGAAGAATCTACCTCTCTGTAATTGTCACGCTGGTTACATTGTGAATGCTACGTCAATAACATCGTTCAGGCTGGTTAATGTCAGTCACATGGTTACGGTTCAGAGAAATTGGGCGATGGGTGTGAATTGTCTTAAAGTACGTATAAATCAGCCCTTTCCTGGGACGATGTGCGTGGCCTGGAGAGGGAGCACAGTGCCTGCTGGTACACTATTCCATGCCCACTGGGCACCTCCGGGCTGGAGTGCATCGCCAGTCTCCGGTAACAGGCTTTTAATTTAGTTAGCTAAGTTTCCTTTGGAAGTTTTGATTTCTGTGACAGTGCCCAGCAGGGGATGCCTGTGCCCTTTGATTGAACTGGTTTATGGTTAATCGGCGAAGGCTGGGACACTGGCTGTGCTGAGCTGTGAGACCGAACAGGTCGATGAACTCTCTCAATGGAGACGTGCTCCTGTGTCTTGGTTTCCTGAAGCAGGGACACCTCCCGCACTCACTCCCTGTTTGACCCCCTCATTCTGCCTTGCAGGCATCAGCGAGCAGCAGGCACCATTCGTCAACCTCCTTGTGAGCCTTCTGCTCGAGGCCATCGGGGACTGCACCGACCATCCGGACCCCAGCATCCTGATCGCCTTGCGCCTCTCCCGGAAGCACAACCTGGACATGGAGCAGCAGCTCCAGGACTGCCTGCTCAAGTCCTACTCCGAGAAGTCGGTGGGAGGTAAAGTCGGGAAGGAGTGGGAAATGTTGGCAGAGATTTGATGGACGGACAGGGTAGATTGGCTTGGCAGCAGGGCAGGCAGGGAGGGCGGCGCGGCGGATGCGGTGTATATAGACTTTCTGATGGTGTTTGACTGAGTCCCATGGGCTGGGCTTGCTAGCCCCATGTTCACCCAGGGATAAGAGGGGCTTTGCAGCATGGACCCTAAATTAGGACAAGGGATGGGAGAGAGATTCTGATCGCTTTTTCCCCAGAGTTCCATTGAGGGCAACAGAGAGACATCGGAGCAGGTGTGGGCCATTCAGCCCCTTGAGCCAACCCTATCATTCAAACAGATCACACCTGATCATCTACCCCTCGCCATTTTCCCACTATTCCCTCGATGTCATTCGTCTCCAGGAATCTATTGATGTCTTGGACATGTTCAATGACTGAGCTTCCACGCCTTTCTGGGCTAGAGAACTTCAAGATTCACCATCCTCTGAGTGAAGACGTTTCTCCTCAGACTGAAGTAGTCTGCCCCTTATTCTGAGATTGTGTACCCTGGTTCTAGTCTCACCAGCCAGGGGGGTACACACACACACACACACACACACACACACACACACTATACCCACCCTGTCACACCCTGGAAGAATTTCGTTAGTTTCAATGAGATCACGTCTCATTCTTCGAAACTCGAGTGGATACAGGCCCCTGTTTCCTCAATCTCCTACCACAATCCCGCCATCCCCGGAATCAGTCTGCTAAACCTCCGCTGCACTCCCTCTATAGCAAGTATATCACTCCTTAGATAAGAAAGTATTGTACGCAATACTCCAGGTGTGTACTCAAGGCTCTGTACAATTGCAGAAATTCCCTACACCAAACCCCTCGCAGTAGAAATCGGAAGCAGGAATCAATCATTGAATAGAATCATAGAACCCGACAGTGCAGAAGGAGGCCATTTGCCCATCGACAACAGTCCCACCCAGGCCCTATTCCCCTAACCCCACCTACTTACCCTGCTAGTCCCTCAGCACTAAGGGGCAATTTACCGTGACCAATCCTAACCCGCACATCTTTGGACTGTGGGAGGAAACTGGAGCACCCGGAGGAAACCCACGCAGACACGGGGAGAATGTGCAAACTCCACACAGTCACCCAAGGCCGGAATTGAACCCGGGTCCCTGGTGCTGTAAGACAGCAGTGCTGACCCACTGTGCCACCCGCCCAGGAGGAGGCCATTCGGCCCTTCCAGCCTGCTCCAACATTCATTTTGATCATGGCTAATCATCGAATTCAATATCCTGATTCCCCCTTCCCCCCCATATCCCTTGATCCCTTTAGCCCCAAGAGCTGTATCTAATTTCTTCCAATCACACAACGTTTTGGCCTCAACTGCTTTCTGTGGGAGTGAATTCCACACATTCACCGCCCTCCAATTGAAGAAATTTCTCCTCACCTCAGTCCTAAAAGGTTTACCCCTTATCCGCAGACTATGACCCCGAGGTCATGAAGGCCAGTGTACCATTGCCTATCTAATTACTTGCTGCACCTGCATGCTGGCCTTTAGTGACCCACAAACCACAACACTAGGTCCTATTGGACAGCAGTTTTACCATTATTGTTACATTCCATCTGCCATGTTCTAGCCCACTCACTTAGCCTCTCCGAGTCGTCTCAAAGCCCCCTTTGCATCCTCCTCACAACTCACATTCGCATTGAGTTTTATACCATCAGCCAAGTTGGAAACATGTATTACAATTGGTCCCCACATCCAAATCATTCAGAAATAACGTGAATAGCTATGGCCCCAACACTGTTCCTTGCGAGTACCCCACCAGTAACAGCCTGCCACCCTGAGAATCACCCTATCTTCTATGTTTTGGAGCTGTCCTCAGTACACTGAGGTCGGAGTCGGGAACATAAATCAGGAGAAGCAAGGGTCATACCACGGACGTTAATGACACAATTTAGACAACATCCCAACACCCAGCCTGCCCTGCTGGGGATTTGAACTCTCATCCCAGTGAGATTTTTAACCCAAACCTCCCATTACTGGTTCAGGAATGTGACCACCACATCTCCACACACTGACAGCACGTTTCAGATCTCAGATTGCCCAATTCCCTCCTGTTATTTTATACAGAGGCAAGATTAATGTGGTTAAGATACAGAACGACCATTGAATAGGGCAACAGTCTTGAGGGGGCTGAATGGCCTCCTCCTGTTCCTGTGTAACAGGCTGGAGAAGGGGCTGAATGGCCTGTTCCTGTGTAACAGGCTGGAGGAGCTGAATGTCCTTCCCCTGCGTACTGATTGGAACCGATGGTGGGGTTTTGTGTTGACCTGATGCTCTCCCATTCTCTCCTCATCCTATTTCCAGATGGAAACTTTACAACGGGCGACATGGGCTTGTACACGATCGCGTTCCGGGCTGCCTGCATCGATCCCGCCAACATTCCCAATAACAACCTGGGAATTAACCTGATCCGCCTTCTGGACGCCACCCTGACCATCGAGATGCACTCTCTGGGTAGGTACGGCACAACACTCAGCTGCCTTTAGTTAGCGCCTACCAACACAGGGGTCAGGTGCTAACCAGCGAATTTGGGGTGTCCTTGTGCAGGAATCTCAAGGAGTTGGTTTGCAGGTGCAGCAGGTAATTAAGAAGCCAAATGGAATTTTGTCCTTTATTGCTGGAGGGATGGAGTTTAAAAACAGCGAGGTTATGTTGCAGCTGTATAAGGTGCTGGTGAGGCCACACCTGGAGTACTGTGTACAGTTTTGTGTCCTTACTTGAGAAAGGATATACTGGCACTGGAGGGGGTGCAGAGGAGATTCACTCGGTTGATTCCGGAGTTGAGAGGGTTGGATTATGAGGAGAGATTGAGTAGATGGGGCTATACTCATTGGAATTCAGAAGAATGAGGGGAGATCTTATAGAAATATATAAGATTATGAAGGGAATGGATAAGATAGAAACAGGGAAGTTGTTTCCACTGGCGGGTGAAACTAGAACTAGGGGGCATAGCCTCAAAATGAGGGGAAGCAGATTTAGGACTGAGTTGAGGAGGAACTTCTTCACACAAAGGGTTGTGAATCTGTGGAATTCCCTGCCCAGTGAAGCAGTTGAAGCTACCTCATTGAATATTTTTTAAGGCAAGGATAGATAAATTTTTGAACAGTAAAGGAATTAAGGGTTATGGTGAGCGGGCGGGTAAGTGGAGCTGAGTCCATGAAAAGATCAGCCATGATCTTACTGAATGGCGGAGCAGGCTCGAGGGGCCAGATGGCCTACTCCTAATTATTATCCTACCATGCACCAATTGGCCACTCGTTTTCCACATTGGAACAGTGACTTTCATTGATTGTGAAGCACTTTGGGAAAAAGATGGAGAGACAATTTGAAATCATTCTTAAAGGGTTGCAGGAGCAGAGGGAACTGGTGTAACTGTGTATAGATCATTGAAGGTGGCAGGATAGATGGAGGGAGCAGTTGATAAAGCATTTAGTATTCTGGACTTTATTAGTAGGGACATAGGGCCCGATTTTACCAAAACTTTGCGCCCGTTTTCGGGCACGAGATCGCAGTAAAGTTGGGCGTCGGGCCTTTAACGCGATCTGCACCCGAATCCGAGCAGACCACAGCTTTACCGACACCCGATTTGCATGCATTTAAATCGATTTAATGAACCGCGCGCCCAACTCTACCGCCAAATCCCACTTTACCGTCTTCTGGTCCGTTCCGGATCCGCGCTGTTACCGACCTGCAAAATAAAAGTCCGAAGCGGATTTCTATTCTGCAGGGGAACCTCCGAAGCCCATCCTCCTCGACCATCCTTTGCAGACCCCCGCCCCCCGCCCCCCACTAACCACCCCGGCAGACCCCCCCCCCCAGATCAGACCCCCCCCTGGGAGGCAGGCCACCCCGGCAGACAGTCAAACATTTGGGAAAATATTTCAAAATATATATCCCCCCATCCATATTTTGAAATATTTTTTAGTTCCTGCGATTATAATTTTGACATTATCTTCCAAAGGGAATTCCTCTAATTCTGTGCAATGTTCAGATGAAAACAGGATGAAAGAAAGGATCCAAGGCTGCTCCAGAGGCAGATTAGCTGCACCCAACGTTGCCCATGCAAATCACATACATAAGTAGGGGCACATCTGCTATGGAATGTGAGAGAAGAGTTGCCAATACAAACTTCTTTTCACTATGGTTGATTTCCCAGATTTAGTAATCTCCTTGAATCTTATTTCCAACCAAGTTCCACCACGGGGACAATTCTTCCAAGTTCACCACATGACTCTGAACATTTGAGCACCTGGCTCATGGCTACAGGGACATCAACAATCCAGTTACAGATCACAAATGTATTATACAGGTCACTAATTGCTCACTAGGACACTGTAGTTTAATTACCTTTCCCATAGATAATTAGGCAGCACAAAGAGGATACTACATTATTTTCAGTTTGCAAGATTCTCCCAAGTCCATCCTCCCCCCCCCCCCCCCCCCCCCGCCCCCTCTCTGCCCTCTCTGCTGTTTTTTTCTTTCCCGCCCGGGGGCGCTGCTTCAGATTTTTTTTCAAACTGCGCTTGCGCAGTTCAGAACTCCGATCGTTCCGGCAGCGCTAAGCCCCGCCCACAGCACGGATCGGACTGGAGCCGGCAAAAAGCGTATGGGGGCGCTGGAAAGAGGATTCCGGGCTCGGATCTGCATTATGCCCAGATCCGGCCCTTAGACTCCAAATGGTAAAATCGGGCCCATAGAGTACAAGAGCAAAGTTTAAAGCTTATTTACTAGTGTCACAAGTAGGCTTACATTAACACGCAATGAAGCTACTGTGAAAATCCCCTAGTCGCCACACTCCGGCGCCTGTTTGGGTAACACTGAGGGAGGATTTACCATGACCAATATATAACCCGCTCATCTTTGGACTGTGGGAGGAAACCGGAGCATCCGGAGGAAACCCACGCAGACATGGGGAGAACGTCCAGACTCTGCACAGACAGTGACCCGAGCCGGGAATCGAACCCGAGTCCCTGCCGCTCTGAGGCAGCAGTGCTAACCACTGTGCCACCGTGCGACCAGTAAGTGTGCTTCAATCGAGCAAGGAGGTTATCCTGCGGATGCTGGAATCTGGACCACAAACAGAATATTCTGGAGAAACTCAGCAGGTCTGACAGCCTCTGTGGAGAGACAATAGAGCCAACGTTTCGAGTCTGGATGACCCTTTGTCAGTAGTTGGACCTCAGCTGGAATATTGTGTACAGTTCTGGGCACCACACTATCGGAAGGATGTGAACACATTGGAGAGAGTGTGGGTTTACAAGAATGGCTCCAGGGATGAGAAACTTCAGTTATGAGGATAGATTGGAGAGGTTGGGACTGTTCTCCTTGGAGAGAAGACAGCTGAGAGGGGATTTGATAGAGATGTTCAAAATCATGAGGGGGCTGGACAGGGTAGTGAGGGAGAAACTGTCACACTCGCAAAAGGAGTACCTGGTCTGGTTGGCCAGACGGTAAAATGTGTGTGGGGTTATGGATTGAGAACGAGGAGACATGGGACTCACTGGATAGATTTATTCAAAGTGCTATCACAGGCAATGGACCAAAAGGCCTCCTCCAGTGCAGAGTACCGCCGCGATGTTAAGATTAAGAGTTATCTTTGTCCCTCTTCCCCCCCCCCCCAGATTGTGTAATGATTATTCTTATTGTAATTCACAGGAAAGACTAAGGCCTACTTCACTAACGCCTATCAGGTCAGCCTGGCTATCCTGGCCCTGTGTCTGGAGAATGAAGAGATTCCCACCAGTATTGCTCACGACTTTGTCAGCTTCAGCATCAACTTTGATGCCCCGGAGTCCAAGAACATGTCCATTGGTGAGGGAGCAAAGTCAAAGCCTCAGACCCACCTGGATCTGTTGTTTATTCTTTCCTGTGTTTACGATGGAGATAGGGGCAGCGCACCGTCCCTTTCTCCTTCCACACAAACTCCAGGGGGTCACAACACCACATTGAAATGATTGTTCCAGCTAACTCTACAGCCAAATACCGGTGCTTTACTGGTTCACCTCAGAGTGGCCCACTCAAATAGGGGGAATGTTCCCGTCCCGCCACGGGAATCGTACAGGGGGGCGGAGGGGGGGGGCACAGGGTGGACCATGCAAAGGTCTGTGACGTCGGGTGGACTTTCTGGCCTTGGAGCGAGCGTGGCTGTAAATTCCCACCCAATGTCTTTCTTGAATAGAGTCATTGAGGTTTACAGCATGGAAACAGGCCCTTCGGCCCAACTTGTCCATGCTGCCTTTTTTTTTAAAACCACTAAGCTAATCCCAATAGAATTTACTTTCTAAATACACAGGCCCTCTCCCCGACCTATCTCCATAACCACATTTACCCCACTAATCCCCCTAACCTGCACATCTTTAGACACGAAGGGGCAATTTAGCATGGCCAACCCACCCAACATGCACATCTTTAGACACGAAGGGGCAATTTAGCACGGCCAATCCCCCTAACCTACACATCTTCAGGTACTAAGGGACATTTGGCCCATATCCCTCTATACCCATCGTACCCATGTAACTGCCTCAATGCTTTTTTAAAGATAAAATTGTACCCACCTCTACTCCTACCTCTGGCCGCTTGTTCCAGACACTCACCACCCTCTGTGTGAAGAAATTGCCCCTCTGGACACTTTTGTATCTCTCCCCTCTTACACCAATATTTTCAGTCTATTATTAAACCAGACTTGTCAAATAGACGGGCAAAGCTTGTTAATGCACAGTATGGAGTATTGAAATTAAAAAATTACTTTCTATATACCCCTCACACACGATAATGAAATGGTGGAATTCTGCCTAAAGGTCATTGGTTCAAGGGGAAAGGACAGATGATGGAGTTTGGAGTTTTGTGTGGGTTATACAGTTAGTCTCAGCACTGCTCTGTGAAACTACCGATGATTCTTACACAATTTATCAGGCAAACTTCACAGGAAGTTTACCGGGCGGCACGGTAGCACAGTGGTTAGCACTGCTGCTTCACAGCTCCAGGGACCTGGGTTCGATTCCCGGCTTGGGTCACTGTCTGTGTGGAGTTTGCACATTCTCCTCGTGTCTGCGTGGGTTTCCTCCGGGTGCTCCGGTTTCCTCCCACAGTCCAAAGATGTGCGGGTTAGGTTAATTGGCTGTGCTAAAATTGCCCCTTAGTGTCTTGAGATGTGTAGGTTAGAGGGATTAGTGGGTAAATATGTAGGGATATGGGGGTAGGGTCTGTGTGGGATTGTGGTCGGTGCAGACTCGATGGGCCGAATGGCCTCTTTCTACACTGTAGGGTTTCTATGATTCTATGAAACTTGCAGATCTCATAGCAATCTCCATTCACGTTTTGCTTTGGACTGGCTCTGAAGTTTCAGGAAGTGTTTTATCTGCTTTATCCAGCAGTTAATCCTTCTTGTTTTCTGCCCCAAAAGTTAAACCAGCCGACCAGCTCTCAAAACACAACTTTTACCTACATTTACTTTAACCAAAACTGTAAAGCACCCTGTGACCCCTTTGTGACCAGTCTCCCAGAGTCGAGAGATTTCCATCTTCCTTCAAACTGCATCATTCCCTGTTCTTATCAGAGGCTTCCTCTTGTGGGAGAATCTAGAACTCGGGGTCACTGTTTAAAAATAAGGGGTCGCCCATTTAAGACGGAGATGGGGGGAATTTCTTTCTCTCAGAGGGAGCTGAGTCTCTGGAACGTTCTTCCTCAAATGGCAGTGGAAGCAGAGTCTGTGAATATTTTTAAGGCAGAGGGAGAGAGATTCTTGACAAACGAGGGGGTGAAAGGTTATCGGGGAAGGGGGGGTCGGCAGGAATGTGGGGTTGAGGTTACAATCTCCGTCTGCCCTGCCAGCTTCCATGATTTGTGCACATTTACACCCAGTTCCTGCACTCCCTTTTTAAATTCTCTAATTTATTGCCCCCTCTGTGTTTGTCTTACTAAAACGAACCATGAAATCCCCACTGTGCAGAAGGAGGCCATTCGGCCCATCGAGTCTGCACTGACAACAATCCTGCCCAAGCTCTATCCCTTGAACCCCACATATTTACCCCGCTTATCTCTCTAACCTACTCATCCCGGGTCACTAAGGGGCAATTTACCATGACCAATCCACCTAACCCGTCTTTGGACTGTGCAAGGAAACCGGAGCACCCGGAGGAAACCCATGCAGACACGGGGAGAATGTGCAAACTCCACACAGACAGTGACCCGAGGCTGGAATCGAACCCGGGTCCCTGGCGCTGTGAGGCAGCAGTGTTAACCCACTGTGCCACCCCGGAAGTGAAGAAGCTAATCTTTGACTCTCCGCGGTCAACCTTCCCTGGCGAGCAGCTGGGGTCGGATTGGCTGGGATGATTCCTGGAATGAAGGGATTGTCTGAGTGAGGGAACGCTTGCTGGTTGGGGTTTGGAAGAATGAGCTGTGATGCTACTGAGGATTCAGAGGGGGCGCGACAGGGTATATGCTGAGAGGATGTTTTCCCTCTCGCAGGGGAATCTCGAACCTGAGAGGGGACTCGGTTTAGCCATATAGGTCTCCCCTTTTATGATGGAGATGAGGAGGAATTTCCTCCCTCAGAGACTTGCGAGTCTGTGGAATTCACTTCCTCAGAGCAGTGGAGGATTTGGTGTTGGGACGATGGTAAATCTTCACTGGGCTTTCGTATCTGTAAGGATCATAGTCATAGAGCTTTAGAGAACAGCAAGAGGCCCTTCAGCCCATTGCATCTATGCCGGCCAACAAGCCTCTATATATTCTGATCCTATTTTCCAGCACACAACCTTAGCCTTGTATGCTATGCCATTTGAGGTGCTCACCTAAATGCCAGGGTGGCACAGTGGTTAGCACTGCTGCCTCACAGTGCCAGGGACCCTGGTTCGATTCCCGGCTTGGGTCACTGTCTGTGTGGAGTTTGCACGTTCTCCTCGTGTCTGCGTGGGTTTCCTCCGGGTACTCCGGTTTCCTCCCACAGTCCAAAGTTGTGCAGGTTAGAGGCATTGGCCAAGCTAAGTTGTCCCTTAGTAGAGGTTAGATGGGTTGGTTATGCTAAATTGGTCCTTAGAGTCCAAAGGTGTGTCGGTTAGATGGTTTATTCATGGTAAATTTGTGTGATTACACGGATAGGGTGGGGGAGGGGGCCTGGATAAGATACTCTGTCAAAGTCAGTGCAGACTCGATGGGCCAAATGGCCTCTTCTGCACTGTGGGGATTCTATGCTTATTGAATGTTGTTAGGGTTCCTGCCTCTGCCACCCTTTCAGGCAGCGAGTTCCAGATTCCAATCACCCACTGGGTGAAAAAGATTCTTCTCAAATCCCCTCAATCTGTCCCTTACCGTAAATCTCCGCCCCCTGGTTAATGACCCCTCTACTAAGGGGAAAAGTTTCTTCCTATCCACCCTATCTAAGTCCCTCATAATTTTGTACACCTCAATCACCTCCTTCCCTCAGCCTTCTCTGCTATGAGAAAAACAACCCCAGCCTAACCAGCCTCTCCTCAGAGCTGAAACGCTCCATCCCAGGCAGCATCCTGGTGAATCTCCCTCTCCAGTCCAATCACATCCTTCCTGTGGTGCAGTGACCAGAACTGCACGCAATACTCTAGCTGTGGCCTAACGAGTGTTTAATACAGCTCCATCATAACCTCCTTGCTCTTCTATTCTGTGCCTCAGCTAATAAAAGCAAGAATCCCCTACGCCTTCTTAAGCAGGGTGTTTTGGGATAAACGGATTGGTTTGTGTTGCAATCACTTTCTGGTGTTCATATTGAAATTTTAGCTACTTTTTTGTCCAGCGTAATGTAGTTAATTTTTCTTCTTCATCATAAAATCCCGACAGTACGGGTGGTTCAAGGGGAAAGGACAGATGATGGAGTTTGGAGTTTTGTGTGGGTTATACAGTTAGTCTCAGCACTGCTCTGTGAAACTACCGATGATTCTTACACAATTTATCAGGCAAACTTCACAGGAAGTTTACCGGGCGGCACGGTAGCACAGTGGTTAGCACTGCTGCTTCACAGCTCCAGGGACCTGGGTTCGATTCCCGGCTTGGGTCACTGTCTGTGTGGAGTTTGCACATTCTCCTCGTGTCTGCGTGGGTTTCCTCCGGGTGCTCCGGTTTCCTCCCACAGTCCAAAGATGTGCGGGTTAGGTTAATTGGCTGTGCTAAAATTGCCCCTTAGTGTCTTGAGATGTGTAGGTTAGAGGGATTAGTGGGTAAATATGTAGGGATATGGGGGTAGGGTCTGTGTGGGATTGTGGTCGGTGCAGACTCGATGGGCCGAATGGCCTCTTTCTACACTGTAGGGTTTCTATGATTCTATGAAACTTGCAGATCTCATAGCAATCTCCATTCACGTTTTGCTTTGGACTGGCTCTGAAGTTTCAAGAAGTGTTTTATCTGCTTTATCCAGCAGTTAATCCTTCTTGTTTTCTGCCCCAAAAGTTAAACCAGCCGACCAGCTCTCAAAACACAACTTTTACCTACATTTACTTTAACCAAAACTGTAAAGCACCCTGTGACCCCTTTGTGACCAGTCTCCCAGAGTCGAGAGATTTCCATCTTCCTTCAAACTGCATCATTCCCTGTTCTTATCAGAGGCTTCCTCTTGTGGGAGAATCTAGAACTCGGGGTCACTGTTTAAAAATAAGGGGTCGCCCATTTAAGACGGAGATGGGGGGAATTTCTTTCTCTCAGAGGGGACTGAGTCTCTGGAACGTTCTTCCTCAAATGGCAGTGGAAGCAGAGTCTGTGAATATTTGGTCCATCGATTCTGTACCGACTCAATCCCACCCATGCCCTATTCCCCTCACCCCACACATTCACCCTCTAATCCCCCTGACACGAAGGGGCAATTCATCATGTCCAATCCACCTGACCCGCACATCTTCGGACTGTGGGAGGAAACCCACGCAGACATGGGGAGAACGTGCAGACTCTGCACAGACAGTGACCCAAAGCCGGGAATCGAACCCGGGTCCCTGGCGCTGTGAGGCAGCAGTGCTAACCACTGTGCCACCGTGCTGCCGGGAATCAAACCCGGGTCCCTGGCACTGTGAGGCAGCAGTGCTAACCCACTGTGCCACCGTGCCAAAATGTTTTACTCTTTTTGTGTTACAAGCACACTGGCAGACTCTTGAGAGTCTGTTCAGTAACCGACCCCAGCGACATGATTCGGAAGAAGGGAGTGTGTTTGAGTCAAGGTTCCCTGACTCCCTGTGTCTGTTTCCTTCCAGAAGCCAAGTGTAATTATATTCTGGCACTGAGCTGCTTACAGAGTTCACAAAGCAGCTCCGATACTGAGTACAGCAGGATGCAGGTGGCCATTCAACTGCTGCTCACCGACTTAATTCAGAACATTCAGCTGGATGGAAGCTTTGGGAATGCTTACGAGACGGGAATGGTTATTCAGGTATCACTGCGTGTGTCTCTGTGTGTGACTCTGCCCTGTCTGAGTCTGTGTGCATGTCTGGTTCTGTGTGCGTGTACTTGTGTATCTGAGTGTGTGTGTGTGTGTGCACGCGTTTGTGTGGGTGTGTATGCCTGTTTCTGCACACATGTGTGCATGCTTGTTTCTCTGCATGTGTCTGTGTGTGTGTGTGTGTGTTTGCATGTGTTCCTGTGTTGTTTTGTGTGCGTGTGGGTCTCTGGTGTGTGTGTGTGTGTGTGTCTCTGTTTGGGTGGGTTTCTGTGTGTGCATGTGTTTCTGCATGTTTGTGTGAGAATGTGAGCATGTGTGTGGAAGGGAGGGGTGGAAGGGAGGGGAGGGGGGGAGAGAAGGTGGTGACGGGGCGTTGGGGAGGAAGAGCTGGACAGAGGAGGAGGGACACAGAGCGAGGGGGGGAGGAGGGAGAGGGGAGGAGGGAGGGGGGAGGAGGGAGGGGGGAGGAGGGAGAGGGCAGCTGGAGTAGGTTTCGCTGCCTCAGAAGATGAGACTGAGGGATCAATAACAGGGAAGAAGCAAACGGCAGAGGCTGTGAACAAAGACCCATGAGGCACCCCAAGAATAGAAGGCGGCCAAGAGGCAAAAACGAAGGAGGAACTTAAAAATAAACCCAGCGGCTTGAGGAAAAAGCAGTGGGAAAATTAACAGGACAATGGGCCGATGACCTGGATCCGAGAGCGAGACTGGGGGAATCAATAGTGACGAACAGGGAAGTAAGAGAGACTTGGAACGGGTTCCTTGTGTCTGCCGTCACTGTAGGAGATGCAAAATGTCCCAAGAATCATTGAAAACTCAAAAGGAGGGAGGAACATAACCCACAGCTATCGGGAAAGCTATCGGGAAAGCTATCGGGAAAGCTATCGGGAAAGCTATCACATAGAAACCAGAAGCAGGAGGAGGCCACTGGGCCCTTCGAGGCTGCTCCACCATTCATTTTGACCATCGAATCCTGATCCCTCCCCTTCCTCCCGTATCCCTTGATCCCTTTAGCCCCCAGAGCAAAATGGAATTTCTTCCTGAAATCAGACAATGTTTTGGCCTCAGCTACTTTCTGTGTTAGAGTGACAGACTGACAAAGACCCTGGGCCTGGTGCTCTGCACTGGGGCACTGCTTCCCAGTCTTTGCCACGTCACCGCACACCTCCACAGTATAGAAATAAACTCAGGCACGGCTCCTATTTTCTCCATCTTATTCCCGTACCGGGAACTTTGTTTTTACCTTCTCTCTGCCCTCTCTCTGTTTTTTAACCTCTCCCTGTGTCCCTCCCACTTCTCCCTCACTTTTTTTTTGCGACCTTTTTGAGTTTTTGTGCGGCCTGTGGGTCCTTTGTCTTCAGCTCCGAGTCCCGTTGGCCAAGCGCTTGGGCCTGACCAATGTACAAAATCTAAACCGCGCCCTTTCCCAGCAAGCGCGTAGAGTCAGAGAGTAATACAGCACGGAAACAGGCCCTTCGGCCCAACCGGTCCATGCCGACCGTGCTGCCCTCCCAGCTAATCCCAATTGTCCACGTTTGGCCCAATATCCCTCTAATCCTTTCCCACACATCTACTCATCCAAATGCTGTTTAAATGTTGCTATTGAAGCTGCCTCAGCCACTTTCTCTGGCAGCTCATTCCATATCCACACCACCCTCTGCGTGAAGGGGTTTCCCCTCGGGCCCCTTTTCAATCTTTCCCCTCTCACCTTTAACCGACGCCCTCTAGTTTTCAATTCCCCTTCCCTGGGGAAAAGACTGTGTGCGTTCATCCTATCTCTGCCCCTCATGATTTATACCCCTCAATAAGATCACCCCTCACTCTCCTACGTCCAAGGAATAAATTCCCAGCCTGGCCAACCTCCCCCTGTAACTCAGGCCCATTCATCCTGGCAACATCCTGGTAAATCTTCTCCGCACTCTTCCCAGTTTATCAATGTCTTTCCTGTAACAGGGTGACCAAAACTGTAGCCAATACTCCCAGTGCGGCCTCACCAATGACTTATACAACTGTAACATAACGTCCCAACTCCGATACTCCGTGCCCCGATTGATGAAGGCCAGTGTGCTAAACACCTTCTTCACCACCCTGTCTAACTGTGACACTGCTTTCAATGAGTTATGTACTTGTACTCCTCCGTCCCTCTGCTCCCCAACACTCCCCGGGGCCCTCTGCTCCCCAACACTCCCCGGGGCCCTCTGCTCCCCAGCACTCCCCGGGGCCCTCTGCTCCCCAAATAGTCGGCGGGAAATTGAGGAGCAAATATGTAAGGAGATTACAGATAGCTCCAAGAAAAATAGGGTGGTAATCGTTGGAGATTTTAATTTTCCAAACATTGACTGGGACAGCCATAGTATTAGAGGGTTGGATGGAGAGAAATTTGTTGAGTGTATTCAGGAGGAATTTCTCAGTCAGTATGTGGATGGCCCGACTAGAGAGGGGGCAAAACTTGACTTCCTCTTGGGAAATAAGGAAGGGCAGGTGACAGAAGTGTTAGTGAGGGATCACTTTGGGACCCGTGACCGTAATTCTATTAGTTTTGAGATACCTATGGAGAATGATAGGTCTGGCCCAAAAGTTAAAATTCTAAATTGGGGCAAGGACAATTTTGATGGTAACAGGCAGGAACTTTCAAAAGTTAATTGGGGGAGTCTGTGGGAAGGCAAAGGGACGTCTGGTAAGAGAGAGGCTTCCAAAAGTGTGTTAACCAGGGTTCAGGGTAAGCACATTCCTCTTTGAGTGAAGGGCAAGGCTGGCAGAAGTCGGGAACCCTGGATGACTCGGGATATTGAGGCCCTGGTCAAGAAGAAGAAGGAGGCACATGACATGCATAGGCAGCTGGGATCAAGTGAATCCCTTGAAGAGTATAGGGGGTGTAGGAGTAGAGTTAAGAGGGAAATCAGGAGGCCAAAAAGGGGACACGAGATTGTTTTGGCAGATAAGGCAAAGGAGAATCCAAAGAGCCTCTACAAATACATAAAGGGCAAAAGAGTAACAAGGGAGAGAGTCGGGCCTCTTGAGGATCAAAAAGGTAATGTGTGTGCGGATCCACAAGAGATGGGCGAGATCCTAAATAAATATTTCTCATCAGTATTTACTGTTGAGAAAAGCATGGATGTTCGGGAACTTGGGGAATTAAATATTGATGTCTTGAGGAGTGGTATGCTCCTCTTGCCAGATGTGGGAAACTGGGGAGCAATCTAGTCTCCCTGACAACTTTGTCAGCAGGAAGTGTGTCCAGTTGCAGCTCCTCACAAACCGCATTGTTCGGTTGGAGCGGCAGGTGGATGCACTGCGGAGCGTACAGGAGGCAGAGAGTGTGATAGACACTAGTTACAGGGAGGTTGTCACACCACAGGTTCAGACAGGTAGATGGGTGACCGCCAGGAGAGGCAGACAGGTAGTGCCGGAGTCTCCTGTGGCTATTCCCCTTTCAAACAGGTTTTGGATGCTGTTGAGGGGGACAGCCTGTCGGGGGGAGATACCAGCAACAGCCAGGCCTGTGGCACCACAGCTGGTTCTGCTGTGGGACAGGGTCGGGCAACGAGCAAGTGAGCAGTAGTGATAGGGGACTCGCTAGTTAGAGGCACAGACAGGTGTTTCTGTGGCTGCGATCGAGACTCCAGGATGGTGTGTTACCTCCCTGCTGCCAGGGTCAAGGACGTCTCTGAGCGATTGCAGGACATTCTTAAGTGGGAGGGGGAGCAGCCAGAGGTCGTTGTACATATTGGTACCAACGACATAGGTGGGAAAAGGAATGAGGTCCTGAAGTGTGAATATAGAGAGATAGGCAGAAGGCTAACGTGCAGGACCTCGAAGGTAGTAATTTCAAGACTACTACCGGTTCCCCGTGCTAGTGAGAGGAGGATTAGGCAGATGATTGCCTGGTTTGAGAGCTGGTGCAGGGGGCAGAGATTTAGGTTTTTGGATCATTGGGATCTTTTCTGGGGAAGGGCTGATCTGTTCAAGAGGGATGGGTTACATTTGAACTGGAGGGGGACTAATATCTTGGCGGGTAGATTTGCTAGAACCACTCGGGAGGGTTTAAACTAGTTTGGCAGGGGGGTGGGATCCAAAACAGTAGGGGGACAGAAGAGACGTTTGAGGACAGCACGGAAGTTAAAGAGAGCAGATTAATTAGTAAAGGCAGTGTCAGTAATCCTAGTACCCGACACATCAGACAGAAGCAAGACAGAGAGCAAGGGAAATCCAGATTAAACTGCATATATTTCAATGCAAGAGGCCTGACGGACAAGGCAGATGAACTCAGGGCATTGATGGGTTATTGGGACTGGGATATTGTAGCAATTACTGAAACATGGCTACGGGAGGGACAGGACTGGCAGCGCAATGTTCCAGGGTACAGATGCTATAGGAAAGGTAGAACAGGAGGTAAGAGAGGAGGGGGAGTTACACTTTTGATTAGGGAAAGCATCACGGCCGTACTGAGAGGGGATATATCCGAGGGTTCGGCCACTGAGTCTATATGGGTAGAACTGAGAAATAAGAAGGGGGAAATCACTTTGATAGGGTTGTACTCTCAGCCCCCAAATAGTCAGCGGGAAATTGAGGAGCAAATATGTAAGGAGATTACAGATGGCTCCAAGAAAAATAGGGTGGTAATAGTAGGGGATTTTAACTTTCCCAACATTGACTGGGACAGCCATAGTATTAGAGGGTTGGATGGAGAGAAATTTGTTGAGTGTGTTCAGGAGGAATTTCTCATTCAGTATGTGGATGGACCGACTAGAGAGGGGGCAAAACTTGACTTCCTCTTGGGAAATAAGGAAGGGCAGGTGACAGAAGCATTAGTGAGGGATCACTTTGGGACCAGTGACCGTAATTCTATTAGTTTTAACATAGCTATGGAGAATGATCGGTCTGGCCCAAAAGTTAAAATTCTAAACTGGGGCAAGGCCAATTTTGATGGTATCAGTCAGGAACTTTCAAAAGTTAATGGGGGAGTCTGTGGGAAGGCAAAGGGACGTCTGGTAAGTGGCATGCTTTCAAAACTGTGTTAACCAGAGTTCAGGGTAAACACATTCCTCTTAGAGTGAAGGGCAAGGCTGGTGGAAGTCGGGAACCCTGGATGACTCGGGATATTGAGGCCCTGGTCAAGAAGAAGAAGGAGGCACATGACATGCATAGGCAGCTGGGATCAAGTGAATCCCTTGAAGAGTATAGGGAGTGTAGGAGTAGAGTTAAAAGAGAAATCAGGAGGGCAAAAAGGGGAACAAAATTGTTTTGGTAGATAAGGCAAAGGAGAATCCAAAGAGCTTCTACAAATACATAAAGGGCAAAAGAGTAACTAGGGAGAGAGTAGGGCCTCTTAAGTATCAACAAAGCCATCTATGTGCGGATCCACAAGAGATGGGTGAGATCCTAAATGAATATTTCTCATCAGTATTTACTGTTGAGAAAAGCATGGATGTTCGGGAACTTGAGGAAATAAATAGTGATGTCTTGAGGAATGTACATATTACAGAGAAGGAGGTGCTGGAAGTCTTAAAGCACATCAAGGTAGATAAATCTGTGGAACCTGATGAAGTGTATCCCAGGACGATGTGGGAGGCTAGGGAGGAAATTGCAGGTCCCTGAGCAGAGATATTTGAATCATCGATAGTCACGGGTGAGGTGCCTGAAGATTGGAGAGTAGAAAATGTTGTGCCTTTGTTTAAAAAGGGCTGCAGGGAAAAGCCTGGGAACTACAGGCCACTGAGCCTCACATCTGTGGTGGGTAAATTGTTGGAAGGTATTTTGAGAGACAGGATCTACAGGTATTTAGAGACACAAGGACTGATTAGGAACAGTCAGCATGGCTTTGTGAGTGGAAAATCATGTCTCACAAATTTAATTGAGTTTTTTGAATGGGTAACCAAGAAGGTAGATGAGAGCAGTGCAGTTGATGTTGTCTACATGGACTTTAGCAAAGCCTTTGACAAGGTACCGCATGGTAGGTTGTTGCATGAAGTTAAATCTCACGGGATCCAGGGTGAGGTATCTAAGTGAATACAAAATCGGCTTCTTGACAGAAGGTGGTAGTAGAGAGTTGTTTTTCAAACTGGAGGCCTGTGACCAGCGGTGTGCCTCAGGGATCAGTGCTGGGCCCACTGTTATTTGTCATTTACATTAATGATTTGGATGAGAATATAGGAGGCATGGTTAGTAAGTTTGCAGATGGCACCAAGATTGGTGGCATGGTGGACAGTGAGGAAAGTTATCTCCAATTGCAGCAGGATCTTGATCAATTGGGCCAGTGGGCTGATGAATGGCAGATGGAGTTTAATTTGGACAAATGTGAGGTAATGCATTTTGGTAGATTGAACCAGGGCAGGACTTACTCAGTTAATGGTAGGGCGTTGGGGAGAGTTACAGAACAAAGAGATCTCGGGGTGCATGTTCATAACTCCTTGAAAGTGGAGTCACAGGTGGACAGAGTGGTGAAGAAGGCATTCAGCATGCTTGGTTTCATCGGTCAGAATATTGAATACATGAGTTGGGACGTCTTGTTGAAGTTGTACAAGACATTGGTAAGGCCACACTTGGAATACTGTGTGCAATTCTGGTCACCCTATTATAGAAAGAATATTATTAAACTAGAAAGAGTGCAGAAAAGATTTACTAGGATGCTACCGGGACTTGATGGATTGAGTTATAAGGAGAGGCTGAATGGACTGGGACTTTTTTCTCTGGAGCGTAGGAGGCTGAGGGGTGACCTGATAGAGGTCTATAAAATAATGAGGGGCATAGACAAGGTAGATAGTCAATATCTTTTCCCAAAGGTAGGGGAGTCTAAAACTAGAGGGCATAGGTTTAAGGTGAGAGGGGAGAGATACAAAAGTGTCCAGAGGGGCAATTTCTTCACACAGAGGGTGGTGAGTGTCTGGAATAAGCTGCCAGAGGTAGTAGTAGAGGCGGGTACAGTTTTGTCTTTTAAAAAGCATTTAGATAGTCACATGGGTACGATGGGTATAGAGGGATATGGGCCAAATGCGGGCAATTGGGGCTAGCTTAGGAGTTTTTTAAAAAAGGGCGGCATGGACAAGTTGGGCCGAAGGGCCTGTTTCCATGCTGTAAACCTCTATGACTATGACTCCCCGGGGCCCTCTGCTCCCCAACACTCCCCGGGGCCCTCTGCTCCCCAACACTCCCCGGGGCCCTCTGTTCCTCAACACTCCCCGGGGCCCTCTGTTCCCCAACACTCCCCGGGGCCCTCTGTTCCTCAACACTCCCCGGGGCCCTCTGTTCCTCAACACTCCCCGGGGCCCTCTGTTCCTCAACACTCCCCGGGGCCCTCTGTTCCTCAACACTCCCCGGGGCCCTCTGCTCCTCAACACTTCCCGGGGCCCTCTGCTCCTCAACACTCCCCGGGGCCCTCTGCTCCTCAACACTCCCCGGGGCCCTCTGCTCCCCAACACTCCCCGGGGCCCTCTGCCCCCCAACACTCCCCGGGGCCCTCTGCTCCCCAGCACTCCCCGGGGCCCTCTGCTCCCCATCACTCCCCGGGGCCCTCTGCTCCCCATCACTCCCCGGGGCCCTCTGCTCCCCATCACTCCCCGGGGCCCTCTGCTCCCCATCACTCCCCGGGGCCCTCTGCTCCCCAACACTCCCCAGGGCCCTCTGCTCCCCAACACTCCTGGGTTCGATTCCCAGCTTGGGTCGCTGTCTGTGTGGAGTTTGCACATTTTCCTCGTGTCTGCGTGGGTTTCCTCCAGGTGCTCCGGTTTCCTCCCACAGTCCAAAGATGTGCGGGTTAGGTTGATTGGCCATGCTAAAAAAAATTGCCCTTAGTGTCCTGAGATGCATAGGTTCGAGGGATTAGTGGGTAAATATGTCGGGATATGGGGGTAGGGCCTGGGTGGGATTGTGGTTGGTGCAGACTCGATGGGCCGAATGGCCTCTTTCTGTACTGTAGAGTTTCTATGATTCTATGACTCCCCTGGGCCCTTTGCCCCCCCAACACTCCCCGGGGCCTGCCATTCACTGTCCAACCTTGGTTTAACTTTCCAAAATGCAACACCTCACACTTATCTGTATTGAAATCCATTTTCCAATCCTCGGCCCACTTCCCCAACTGATCAAGATCCCCCTAGAACTTTTCATAACCTTCTTCAATATCAACAATATCTCCTAATTTAGTATCATCCGCAAACTTACTAACCATGCCTTGTACATTCGCATCTAAATCATTTATATAAATAATGAATAACAAGGGCCCCAACACTGACCCCTGAGGCACACCACGAGTCACAGGCCTCCAGTCCGAGAAACAACCTTCAACCATCAACCTCTGCTTCCGAACATCGAGTCAATTTTGAATTCAATTTGCTAGTTCACCCTGGATCCCATGGGACCTAACCTTCCAGACTAGCCTACCATGCACGGAACGTCTAAGATCATCCAGGTCTTGAAGATATCAACAAGGAGTTGAAGACAAGGGTTAGATTTAGTTCAATTACATGAATTTTCCAATCTTTTTCCACAGCACACTTGTGGGGGGGGTGGGGGGGATGGGGGGGTGGGGGGGATGGGGGGGTGGGTGGGGGGGGGGGTGGGGGGGATGGGGGGGTGGGGGATGGGGTGTGGCCTTCACAGCACATTGGTTGGGAACCACTGTCCGAAAGTATTGAAAGAATACAGAGATGGTTGATGATCAGTTGTGATCGTCCAACATTCCCGAGAACCCAGCAGATTGGATAAACCACAACTACAAGGCGTTCGATAAGGTCCCCCATGCAAGGCTTCTAGAAAAAGTGAGAGGGCATGGGATCCAAGGGGCTGCTGCCCGGTGGATCCAGAACTGGCTTGCCCAAAGGAGGCAGAGAGTGTGTATAGATGGGTCTTTTTCTAATTGGAGGTCGGTCACCAGTGGTGTGCCCCAGGGATCTGTTCTGGGATCCTTGCTGTTTGTCATTTTCATAAATGACCTGGATGAGGAAGTGGAGGGATGGGTTGGTAAGTTTGCCGACGACACGAAGGTTGGTGGGGTTGTGGATAGTCTGGAGGGATGTCAGAAGTTACAGAGGGACATAGATAGGATGCAAGACTGGGCAGAGAAGTGGCAGATGGACTTCAACCCAGATAAATGCGTAGTGGTCCATTTTGGCAGGTCAAATGGGATGAAGGAGTACAATATAAAGGGAAAGACTCTTAGTACGGTAGAGGATCAGAAGGGGTCCGGGTCCATAGGACTCTAAAATCGGCCCCGCAGGTGGAGGAGGTGGTTAAGAAGGCGTATGGTGTGCTGGCCTTTATCAATCGAGGGATTGAGTTTTGGAGTCCGGGGATAATGATGCAGCTATATAAGACCCTCGTCAGACCCCACTTGGAGTACTGCGCTCAGTTCTGGTCGCCTCATTACAGGAAGAATGTGGAAAAGATTGAAAGGGTGCAGAGGAGATTTACAAGGATGTTGCCTGGATTGAGTGGCATGCCTTATGAGGATAGGCTGAGGGAGCTTGGTCTTTTCTCCTTGGAGAGACATAGGATGAGAGGAGACCTAATAGAGGTATATAAGATGTTGAGAGGCATAGATCTCAGAGGCTTTTTCCCAGGGTGGAAATGGCTGCTACGAGAGGACACAGGTTTAAGGTGCTGGGGGGTAGGTACAGGGGAGATGTTAGGGATAAGTTTTTCACACAGAGGGTGGTGGGCGAGTGGAATCGGCTGCCGTCAGTGGTGGTGGAGGCAAACTCAATAGGGTCTTTTAAGAGACTCCTGGATGAGTACATGGGACTTAATAGGATGGAGGGTTATAGGTAGGCCTAAAAGGTAGGGATATGTTCGGCACAACTTGTGGGGCCGAAGGGCCTGTTTTGTGCTGTAGTTTTCTATGTTCTATGTACAACAACTCCATTCAAGAAAGCAGGAAAGTACTGGGCAGTAACTCACCTCCTGACTCCCCAAAGCCTGTCCACCATCCACAAGGCACAAGTCAGGAGTGTGATGGAATACTCCCCACTTGCCTGGATGGGTGCAGCTCCAAAAACACTCAAGAAGCTCGACACCATCCAGGACAAAGCAGCCCCGCTTGATTGCTACCCCATCCACAAACATTCAATCCCTCCACCACTGACACTCAGTAGCAGCCATGTACCATCTACAAGATGCACTGCAGGAACTCACCTGGACTCCTTAAGTAGCACCTTCCAAACCCACGACCGCTACCACCTAGAAGGACAAGAGCAGCAGATACCTGGGAACACCATCACCTGGAAGTTCCCCTCCAAGTCCCTCACCATCCTGACTTGGAAATATATCGGCCATTCCTTCACTGTGGCTGGGTCAAAATCCAGGAACTCATTCTCTAACAGCACTGTGGGTGTACCTACACCTCAGGGACGGCGGCGATTCAAGGCGGTGCCTCACCACCACCTTCTCAAGGGGCAATTAGGGGTGGGTAATAAATGCTGGGCCCAGCCAGTGACGCCACGTCCCTTTCCTGGTTGACTGGGGTACTTAACTGATGGATTTGTGTTCCTTCCTCAAGCACACCTACATTTCTCCCACACATTTGCAACATTCTACATTCTCCCCACCATTTGAAAAAACATTCCCCGTTTCCATTGCTACGAGCAAATACCTCGCGTTTCCGCCATCTTGAATTCATCTCCCTTTCGTCCCAAGGTGCTGAACGTTAACCTGGGCCCGAGGCTGTCGCCGCTGGGAGACGTTTACAACTGCTCGCAATCCCTTCAATCCATGCTGGACAGCATCATTAACCAGGTTCCTCCAGACATCATGTCTGTCACAGCCGCCCTGCCAGCCATGGAGGGACGGAGCTACCTGGACGTCAAGCAGCTCTGTGAATCAGGTAATGGTGCCTGCAGGAATCGGAGATCACTCGGGTTAGTGCCGCTCCGGGTCCACACTACCCCAGCACGGGACCTCCCTGGCCAGCTCCCTCTGAGGGTGAAAGGGCCGGGAATGGGAAGCTGCAGAGAGTACTCTCATCCATGGCCCATTCCCACAGCCCGCAGAGCGGCGATGGTTCACAGTCCAGGAATCTCAAACACTGGCCAATCCACTGAAATCCTTCCATTGCCTCTCCCGCCACCTATCTCTGTAACCTCCTCCAGCCCCTAACCCTCCCTGTCTCTGTAACCTCCTCCAGCCCCTATAACCCTCCCTGTCTCTGTAACCTCCCCCAGCCCCTAACCCTCCCTGTCTCTGTAACCTCCTCCAGCCCCTAACCCTCCCTGTCTCTGTAACCTCCTCCAGCCCCTAACCCTCCCTGTCTCTGTAACCTCCCGCAGCCCCTAACCCTCCCTGTCTCTGTAACCTCCCGCAGCCCCTAACCCTCCCTATCTCTGTAACCTCCTCCAGCCCCTATAACCCTCCCCATCTCTGTAACCTCCTCCAGCCCCTATAACCCTCCCTGTCTCTGTAACCTCCTCCAGCCCCTACAACCCTCCCTATCTCTGTAACCTCCTCCAGCCCCTACAACCCTCCCTATCTCTGTAACCTCCCCCAGCCCCTAACCCTCCCTGTCTCTGTAACCTCCTCCAGCCCCTACAACCCTCCCTATCTCTGTAACCTCCCCCAGCCCCTAACCCTCCCTATCTCTGTAACCTCCTCCAGCCCCTACAACCCTCCCTGTCTCTGTAGCCTCCCGCAGCCCCTAACCCTCCCTGTCTCTGTAACCTCCTCCAGCCCCTACAACCCTCCCCATCTCTGTAACCTCCTCCAGCCCCTATAACCCTCCCTGTCTCTGTAGCCTCCTCCAGCCCCTAACCCTCCCCATCTCTGTAGCCTCCTCCAGCCCCTAACCCTCCCCATCTCTGTAACCTCCTCCAGCCCCTACAACCCTCCCTATCTCTGTAACCTCCTCCAGCCCCTACAACCCTCCCTATCTCTGTAGCCTCCCGCAGCCCCTACAACCCTCCCTATCTCTGTAACCTCCTCCAGCCCCTACATAGAACATAGAACATAGAACATTACAGCGCAGAACAGGCCCTTCGGCCCACGATGTTGCACCGACCAGTTAAAAAAAAAACTGTGACCCTCCAACCTAAACCAATTTCTTTTCGTCCATGAACCTATCTACGGATCTCTTAAACGCCCCCAAACTAGGCGCATTTACTACTGATGCTGGCAGGGCATTCCAATCCCTCACCACCCTCTGGGTAAAGAACCTACCCCTGACATCGGTTCTATAACTACCCCCCCTCAATTTAAAGCCATGCCCCCTCGTGCTGGATTTCTCCATCAGAGGAAAAAGGCTATCACTATCCACCCTATCTAAACCTCTCATCATATATGTTTCAATAAGATCCCCTCTTAGCCGCCGCCTTTCCAGCGAAAACAATCCCAAATCCCTCAGCCTCTCCTCATAGGATCTCCCCTCCATACCAGGCAACATCCTGGTAAACCTCCTCTGCACCCTCTCCAAAGCCTCCACATCCTTCCTGTAATGTGGGGACCAGAACTGCACACAGTACTCCAAGTGCGGCCGCACCAGAGTTGTGTACAGTTGCAACATAACGCTACGACTCCTAAATTCAATCCCCCTACCAATAAACGCCAAGACACCATATGCCTTCTTAACAACCTTATCTACTTGATTCCCAACTTTCAGGGATCTATGCACACATACACCTAGATCCCTCTGCTCCTCCACACTATTCAAAGTCCTCCCGTTAGCCCTATACTCAACACATCTGTTATTCCTACCAAAGTGAATTACCTCACACTTCTCCGCATTAAACTCCATCCGCCACCTCTCGGCCCAACTTTGCAACCTGTCTAAGTCTTCCTGCAAACTACGACACCCTTCCTCACTGTCTACCACACCACCGACTTTGGTGTCATCAGCAAATTTGCTAATCCACCCAACTATACCCTCATCCAGATCATTAATAAATATTACAAACAGCAGTGGCCCCAAAACAGATCCTTGAGGTACACCACTTGTAACCGCACTCCATGATGAATATTTACTATCAACCACCACCCTCTGTTTCCTATCCGCTAGCCAATTCCTGATCCAATTTCCTAGATCACCCCCAATCCCATACATCTGCATTTTCTGCAGAAGCCTACCATGGTGAACCTTATCAAACGCCTTACTAAAATCCATATATACCACGTCCACTGCCTTGCCCCCATCCACCTCCTTGGTCACTTTCTCAAAAAACTCAATAAGGTTAGTAAGGCACGACCTACCTGCCACAAAACCATGCTGACTATCACCTATCAATTCATTACTCTCCAAATAACTATAAATCCTATCCCTTATAATTTTTTCCAACATCTTGCCGACAACAGAAGTGAGACTCACCGGTCTATAATTCCCGGGGAAGTCTCTGTTCCCCTTCTTAAACAATGGGACAACATTCGCTAACCTCCAATCTTCTGGTACTATACCAGAGGCCAACGACGACCTGAAGATCAGAGCCAGAGGCTCTGCAATCACTTCTCTTGCCTCCCAGAGAATCCTTGGATAAATCCCATCCGGACCAGGGGATTTATCTATTTTCAGACCCTCCAGAATATCCTGCACATCCTCCTTATCAACTGTAATACTGTCTATTCTACTCCCTTGCAACCCAGTGTCCTCCTCAGCTATATTCATGTCCCCTTGCGTGAACACCGAAGAGAAATATTGGTTCAATGCTTCACCAATCTCCTCCGGTTCCACACATAACTTCCCTCTGCCATCTATAACTGGCCCTAAACTTGCCCTAACCAACCTTCTGTTCTTGACATACCTATAGAACGCCTTAGGATTCTCTTTAACCCTATCCGCCAAAGTCTTCTCATGTCCCCTTTTAGCCCTTCTAAGCTCGCTCTTCAACTCCCTCTTAGCCAATCTAAAGCTTTCTAGTGCACTACCCGAGTGCTCACGTCTCATCCGAACATAAGCCTCCTTTTTCTTTTTAACCAACAAAGAAACTTTTTTGGTGCACCACGGTTCCCTAGCCCTACCAATTCCTCCTTGCCTGACAGGGACATACCTATCACAGACTCGCAGTAGCTGCTCCTTGAAAAAACTCCACATGTCGGACGTTCCCAGTCCCTGTAATCTCCTAGTCCAACCTATGTTTCCTAATTCTCTCCTAATAGCCTCATAATTACCCTTCCCCCAGCTAAAACCACTGGCCCGAGGTTCATGCCTATCCCTTTCCATCACTAAGGTGAACGTAACCGAATTGTGGTCACTATCACCAAAATGCACACCAACTTCCAAGTCTAGCACCTGGTCTGGCTCATTTCCCAACACCAGATCCAATATAGCCTCACCTCTAGTTGGCCTGTCTACATACTGAGTCAAAAAACCTTCCTGCACGCTTTGAACAAAAACTGACCCCTCTAACGAGCTAGAGCTATAACAATTCCAGTCTACAACCCTCCCTATCTCCGTAACCTCCTCCAGCCCCTACAACCCTCCCTATCTCCGTAACCTCCCGCAGCCCCGACAACCCTCCCTATCTCTGTAACCTCCTCCAGCCCCTACAACCCTCCCTATCTCTGTAACCTCCTCCAGCCCCTACCACCCTCCCTATCTCTGTAGTCTCCCGCAGCCCCGAACCCTCCCTATCTCTGTAGCCTCCCGCAGCCCGAACCCTCCCTATCTCTGTAGTCTCCCGCAGCCCCGAACCCTCCCTATCTCTGTAGCCTCCCGCAGCCCCGAACCCTCCCATCTCTGTAGCCTCCACCAGCCCCTACAACCCTCCCTATCTCTGTAGCCTCCCGCAGCCCCGACAACCCTCCCTATCTCTGTAACCTCCTCCAGCCCCTACAACCCTCCCTATCTCTGTAGCCTCCACCAGCCCCTACAACCCTCCCTATCTCTGTAGCCTCCTACAACCCTCCCTATCTCTGTAACCGCCCCCAGCCCCTACAACCCTCCCGATCTCTGTAACCTCCTCCAGCCCCAAACCCTCCCCAACTCTGTGACCTCCTCTGTTACGATATACAGTTCTGGTCTGCACAATTTGGAATGCTGTAGAGATTGTGGAGAAGCGGTAGGAAGGATTACCCGGAATGTTGGATAGGAGACGCTCGGCTGAACAGGAAGGATCCATGCAGCCGGGATTGCCTCCTGTAGAGCAGTAAGGATCGAACGGTGACCTGAAAGCTGTTTCAAATCATGCCATGGTCTCTATAGGGTGAGGGGATGACCCTGACGCCCAGGCAAAATGTTCTGGACACAGATTCAAATCCCACCAGGGCAGCTGGTGGAATTCAAACTCCAGAATTAAAAAGCGGGTCTGACGAATGGTGGCCATGTTGCGGTCATCGATTTTCGTAAAACCCGTCTGTTTTTCGGGAAGGAATTCTGTCGCCTCTCCCTGGCCAAACCCAACTCCAGATCCACCACAGTTGGGTTCACTCTGAACTCGCCCCCCCCCCCCCCGCCCCCCCCAGCAAGTCAAGCCCCTCGTTTGTGTTAAACCGGGCACAGGTCAGAATAGAATTAATAGATTAATAGATTGTCAGAAAACAACAATCCCAGGCCCGCCGCCTCCCCCAGGCCCGCCGCCTCCCCCAGGCCCGCCGCCTCCCCCAGGCCCGCCGCCTCCCCCAGGCCCGCCGCCGCCTCCCCCAGGCCCGCCGCCGCCTCCCCCAGGCCCGCCGCCGCCTCCCCCAGGCCCGCCGCCGCCTCCCCCAGGCCCGCCGCCGCCTCCCCAGGCCCGCCGCCGCCTCCCCCAGGCCCGCCGCCGCCTCCCCCAGGCCCCCCGCCTCCCCAGGCCCCCCGCCTCCCCCAGGCCCGCCGCCACCCCAGGCCCGCCGCCACCCCCAGGCCCGCCGCCTCCCCCAGGCCCCCCGCCACCTCTCCCAACTAACATTGGCTTGTGCCAACATTGGGAGAGCTTCTCTCAGACCCGTCAACAACAGTCCAGAATAGTCAGACTGACAACATCCCAGACACCACCATCCCTATCCCTGGGTATGTCCTCGCCAACCAGCAGAGAATCGAACCATCGCCCCTGATATTCAATGGCATTACCGTCACTGAATCCCCACTATCAACGTCCTGGGGGCATCACTGTTAACCAGGAACTGAACTGGACCCATAAGACCATAAGATATAGGAGCAGAATTAGGCCACTCGGCCCATCGAGTCTGCTCCGCCATTCAATCATGGCTGATATTTTTTTCATCCCCATTCTCCTGCCTTTTCCCCATAACCCCCGATCCCCTTATTAATCAAGAACCTATCTATCTCTGTCTCAGACACTCAATGACCTGGCCTCCACAGCCTTCTGTGGCAAAGAGTTCCACAGATTCACCACTCTCTGGCTGAAGAAATTACTCCTCATCTCTGTTTTAAAGGATTGTCCCTTTAGCCTGAGGTTGTGCCCTCTGGTTCCAGTCTTTCCACTCGTGGAAACACCCTCTCCACGTCCACTCTATCCAGGCCTCGCAGTACTCCAAGTTTCAATTAGATTCCCCCTCATTCTTTATGGAGTATAGGCCCAAACTCCTCAACTGCTCCTCATGTGACAAACCCTTCATATAAATACAGTGGCTACCACAGCAGGTCAGAAGCTGGGAATACTGCGGCGAGTAACTCCACCTCCTGACTCCCCAAAGCCTGTCCAACATCTACAAGGCACAAGTCAGGAGTGTGATGGAATACTCCCCAGTCCAAAGATGTGCGGGTTAGGATGATTGGCCAGGTTTAAAAATTGCCCCTTAGAGTCCTGGGATGCGTAGGTTAGAGGGATTAGCGGGTGAATATGTGGGGATAGGGCCTGGGTGGGATTGTGGTCGGTGCAGACTCGATGGGCCAAATGGCCTCCTTCTGCACTGTAGGGTTTCTATGATTCTATGACTTTCCTGGATTGGTGCAGCTCCAACAACACTCAAGAAGCTCAACACCATCCAGGACAAAGCAGCCCCGCTTGATTGCTACCCCATCCACAAATATTCACTCCCTCACTAACACACAGTGGCCACCATGTGTACCATCTACAAGATGCACTGCAGGAACTCACCAAGCTTCCTTAAGCTGCACCTTCCAAACCCACGCCTGCTACCATCCAGAAGGACAAGGGCAGCAGATACCCTGGGAACACCACCACCTGGAGGTTCTCCTCCAAGTCAGTCACCATCCCGACTTGGAAATATATCGGCCATTCCTTCACTGTCTCTGGGTCAAAATCCTAGAACCTCCTCCCTGACAGCACTGTGGGTGTACCTACACCTCAGGGACCACATGCGTTTCAGGAAGGCAGCTCAGCATCACCTCCACAAGGGACAGTTAGGGATGGACAATAAGTGCC
>NW_027590587.1:103769-126269 GCF_964213995.1 Mustelus asterias
CTCCCTCCCACACACACACCCTCCCACACACACTCCCTCCCACACACACTCCCTCCCACACACACTTCCTCCCACACACACACTCTCCCACACACTCCCTCCCACACACACTCCCTCCCACACATACGCAATCTCTCACAAACTCTCTCTCTCACAGACACACTCCCTCTCACACACACTCCCTCTCACACACAAACACTCTTTCTCACACTCAAACACATACACACACGCTCTCTCTCACACACACCATCTCACACAGAGACACTCTCACACACAGACTCTCTGCACACAGTCTCTCTACACACACACATACTCTCTCACCAAGACACACTCCCTCCCATGCACACACACTCTTTCTCGCACACACTCTCTCTCACACACTCTCTCTCACACACTCTCTCTCACACACTCTCTCTCACACACTCTCTCTCACACACTCTCTCTCACACACTCTCTCTCACACACTCTCTCTCTCACATTCTCTCTCTCTCACACACTCACTCTTTCTTACATACTCTTTCTCACACTCTCTCTCACACACACACGCTCACTCCCACACACACTCGCTCCCTCACACACTCACTCCCACACACACTCGCACCCTCACACACTCGCTCCCACACACACACACTCCCACACAATCCCTCCCACACATACTCCCTCCCACACACACTCTCTCCCACACACACTCTCTCCCACAAACATTCTCTCCCACACACATTCTCTCCCACACACATTCTCTCCCACACATACGCAATCTCTCACAAACTCTCACTCTCACAGACACACTCCCTCTCACACACACTCCCTCCCGCACACACTCTCTCCCACACACACACTCCCTCCCACACACACACCCCCTCCTACACACACTCCCTCCCACACACGCTCCCTCCCACACACGCTCCCTCCCACACACGCTCCCTCCCACACACGCTCCCTCCCACACACACACCCTCCCACTCACACACTCTCACACTCACACACTCTCACACTCACACACTCTCCCACACACACATTCTCCCACACACGCTCCCTCTCACACACGCTCCCTCCCACATACGCTCCCTCCCACACACGCTCCCTCCCACACACGCTCTCCCACACACACATTCTCCCACACACACACTCTCCCACACACACATTCTCCCACACACACACTCTCACACATGCTCCCTCCCACACACGCTCCCTCCCACACACGCTCCCTCCCACACACGCTCCCTCCCACACACGCTCCCTCCCACACACGCTCCCTCCCACACACACTCCCTCCCACACACACTCCCTCCCACACACTCCCTCCCACACACACTCCCTCCCACACACACTCCCTCCCACACACACTCCCTCCCACACACACTCCCTCCCACACACACTCCCTCCCACACACACTCCCTCCCACACACACTCCCTCCCACACACACTCCCTCCCACACACACTCCCTCCCACACACACTCCCTCCCACACACACTCCCTCCCACACACACTCTCTGCCAATACACTCTCTCCCACACACACTCACTCCCACACACACTCCGTCCCACACATATTCTCTCCTGCACACACTCTCTGCCAATACTCTCTCTCCCACACACACTCACTCCCACACACACTCACTTCCACACACGCTCTCTCCCACACACACTCCCTCCCACACACACTCTCTCCCACACACACTCTCTCCCACACACACTCTCTCCCACACACACTCACTCCCACACACACTCACTCCCACACACACTCACTTCCACACACACTCAATCTCTCACAAACTCTCTATCTCACAGGCACACTCCCTCTCACACACACTCCCGCACACACACAAACACTCTTTCGCACACTCTCTCACACTCACACACTGACACACACGCTCTCTCTCACACGCACCATCTCACACAGAGACACTCTCATACACAGACTCTCTACACACACATACTCTCTCACCAAGACACACTCCCTCCCACGCACACACACTCTTTCTCACACACACTCTCTCTCACACACTCACTCTTTCTTACATACTCTTTCTCACACTCTCTCTCTCTCTTACACACACACACACTCACTCCCACACACACTCGCTCCCACACACACACTCTCCCACACACACTCTCTCCAACACACACTCTCTCCCACACACACTCTCCCACACACTCTCTCTTCCACACACACTCTCTCCACACACACTCTCTCCCACACACACTCTCTCCCACACACACACTCTCCCACACACACACTCTCCCACACACACTCTCCCACACACACACTCTCCCACACACACACTCTCTCCCACACACACTCTCTCCCACACACACTCTCTCCCACACACACTCTCTCCCACACACATTCTCTCCCACACACATTCTCTCCCACACACATTCTCTCCCACACATACGTAATCTCTCACAGACACACTCCCTCTCACACACACTCCCTCCCGCACACACTCTCTCCCACACACACACTCCCTCCCACACACACACCCCCTCCTACACACACTCCCTCCCACACACACTCCCTCCCACACACGCTCCCTCCCACACACGCTCCCTCCCACACACGCTCCCTCCCACACACGCTCCCTCCCACACACGCTCCCTCCCACACACGCTCCCTCCCACACACGCTCCCTCCCACACACACACCCTCCCACTCACACACTCTCACACTCACACACTCTCACACTCACACACTCTCCCACACACACATTCTCCCACACACGCTCCCTCTCACACACGCTCCCTCCCACATACGCTCCCTCCCACACACGCTCCCTCCCACACACACTCTCCCACACACACATTCTCCCACACACACATTCTCCCACACACACATTCTCCCACACACACATTCTCCCACACACACATTCTCCCACACACACACTCTCACACATGCTCCCTCCCACACACGCTCCCTCCCACACACGCTCCCTCCCACACACGCTCCCTCCCACACACGCTCCCTCCCACACACGCTCCCTCCCACACACACTCCCTCCCACACACACTCCCTCCCACACACACTCCCTCCCACACACACTCCCTCCCACACACACTCCCTCCCACACACACTCCCTCCCACACACACTCCCTCCCACACACACTCCCTCCCACACACACTCTCTGCCAATACACTCTCTCCCACACACACTCACTCCCACACACACTCCGTCCCACACATATTCTCTCCTGCACACACTCTCTGCCAATACTCTCTCTCCCACACACACTCACTCCCACACACACTCACTTCCACACACGCTCTCTCCCACACACACTCTCTCCCACACACACTCTCTCCCACACACACTCTCTCCACACACACTCTCTCCCACACACACTCTCTCCCACACACAGACTCTCCCACACACACTCTCTCCCACACACACTCTCTCCCACACACACTCTCTCCCACACACACTCTCTCCCACACACACTCTCTCCCACACACACTCTCTCCCACACACACTCACTCCCACACACACTCACTTCCACACACACTCAATCTCTCACAAACTCTCTATCTCACAGGCACACTCCCTCTCACACACACTCCCGCACACACACAAACACTCTTTCGCACACTCTCTCACACTCACACACTGACACACACGCTCTCTCTCACACGCACCATCTCACACAGAGACACTCTCATACACAGACTCTCTACACACACATACTCTCTCACCAAGACACACTCCCTCCCACGCACACACACTCTTTCTCACACACACTCTCTCTCACACACTCACTCTTTCTTACATACTCTTTCTCACACTCTCTCTCTCTCTTACACACACACACACTCACTCCCACACACACTCGCTCCCACACACACTCTCTCCCACACACACTCTCTCCAACACACACTCTCTCCCACACACACTCTCCCACACACACTCTCTCCCACACACACACTCTCCCACACACACACTCTCCCACACACACTCTCCCACACACACACTCTCCCACACACACACTCTCCCACACACACACTCTCTCACACACACTCCCTCTCACATGCACACACACTCTTTCTCACACACTCTTTCTCTCACACACTCTCTCTCACTCTCACACACACACTCTTTCTCACACTCTCTCTCTCACATTCACACACACACACACTCTTCCTTACACACTCTTTCTCACACTCTCTCTCTCACATTCACTCACACATTCACACACTCTTCCTTACATCGTCTTTCTCACACACTCTCTCTCACACACTCTCTCTCACACACTCTCTCTCACACACAAACTCTCACACACTCTCTCTCACACAGAAACTCTCACACACACCCGCTCATAAACACTCTCTCTCTCACACACACACTCTCATGCAACCTCTTTCCCACTCACACACTCTCTCTCTCTCTCTCACACACATTCTCTCTCACACACACACTCTCTCTCTCACACACTCTCACACACACACTCTCTCTCACACACACTCTCTCTCACACACACTCTCTCTCACACACACTCTCTCTCACACACACTCTCTCTCTCACGCAATCTCTCACATACAATCTCTCACACACACTTTCTCACATGCACGCTTTTCCGCACACACTCTCTCCAGCATACACTCTCTCCCGCATACGCTCTCTCACACACACACACTCCCACACACACACACACACACTCCCTCACACACACACTCCCACACACACTCAAACTCCCACACACTCAAACACTCACACACACACTCTCTCATATAAACTCTCTCTCGCACGCACACACACTCTCTCACGCACTCTTTCACACACACTCTCTCTCACACAGAAACTCTCACACACACCCTCTCATAAACACTCTCTCTCTCACACACACTCTCATGCAACATCTTTCTCACTCACACACTCTCTCTCTCTCTCTCTCACACACACTCTCTCTCACACACACACTCGCTCTCACACACACCCTCTCTCACACACACCCTCTCACACACACCCTCTCTCACACACCCTCTCTCACACACCCTCTCTCACACACCCTCTCTCACACACCCTCTCTCACACACACACTCTCTCTCACACACACTCTCTCACACACACACTCTCTCACACACACACTCTCTCACACACACACTCTCTCACACACACACTCTCACACAATCTCTCACATACAATCTCTCACACACACTTTCTCACATGCACGCTTTTCCACACACACTCTCTCCAGCATACACTCTCTCTCGCATACACTCTCTCACACACACACACTCCCACACACACACTCTCACACACACACTCCCGCACACACTCAAACTCCCACACACTCAAACTCTCACACACACTCTCTCATAAAAACTATCTCTCGCACACACACACACTCTCTCCCATGCATACACTCTCACACGCACTCTTTCACACACACGCTCTGTCAGACACGCTCTCTCACACGCACACACTCACTCTCTCTCTTGCACACACACACACACTCTCTCTCTCTCACACACACTCTTTCTCTCACATGCAAACTGTCTCACACACGCACTCTCTGCCAAACACACTCTCTCTCACACACACTCTCTCTCTCTCACAGACAGTCTCTCTCAGTCACATTCTCTCACACATGCTGTCTCTCTCTCACACACACTCTCACATACATGCATTCTCTCACACACACACTCTCCCACACACTCTCTCTCCCCCACACACACTCTCCCACACACACACACTCTCCCACACACTCTCTCCCACACACACTCTCTCCCACACACACTCTCTCCCACACACACTCTCTCCCACACACACTCTCTCCCACACACACACTCTCTCCCACACACACACTCTCTCCCACACACACACTCTCCCACACACACACTCTCCCACACACACACTCTCCCACACACACACTCTCCCACACACACACTCTCCCACACACACACTCTCCCACACACACACTCTCCCACACACACACTCTCCCACACACACACTCTCCCACACACACTGTCTCCCACACACACTGTCTCCCACACACACTGTCTCCCACACACACACAATCTCTCACAACCCCTCTCTCTCACGCACTCTCACCCACACACATGCACTCACACACCCTCTCATACCCTCTCTCACAAACACACTCTCTCACACACACACTCTCCCACACACACTCCCTCCCACACACACTCCCTCCCACACACACTCCCTCCCACACACACTCCCTCCCACACACACTCCCTCCCACACACACTCCCTCCCACACACACTCCCTCCCACACACACTCCCTCCCACACACACTCCCTCCCAGACACACTCCCTCCCACACACACTCCCTCCCACACACACACCCTCCCACACACACACCCTCCCACACACACTCCCTCCCACACACACTCCCTCCCACACACACTCCCTCCCACACACACTCCCTCCCACACACACTCCCTCCCACACACACTCCCTCCCACACACACTCCCTCCCACACACACTCCCTCCCACACACACTCCCTCCCACACACACTCCCTCCCACACACACTCCCTCCCACACACACTCCCTCCCACACACACTCCCTCCCACACACACTCCCTCCCACACACACTCTCTGCCAATACACTCTCTCCCACACACACACACTCTCACACACACTCCGTCCCACACATATTCTCTCCTGCACACACTCTCTGCCAATACACTCTCTCCCACACACACTCACTCCCTCACACACTCACTTCCACACACACTCTCTCCCACACACACTCTCTCCCACACACACTCTCTCCCACACACACTCTCTCCCACACACACTCACTCCCACACACACTCAATCTCTCACAAACTCTCTATCTCACAGGCACACTCCCTCTCACACACACTCCCTCCCACACACACTCCCTCCCTCACACACTCCCTCCCTCACACACTCCCTCCCACACACACTCCCTCCCACACACACTCCCTCCCACACACACTCCCTCCCACACACACTCCCTCCCACACACACTCCCTCCCACACACACTCCCTCCCACACACACTCCCTCCCACACACACTCCCTCCCACACACACTTCCTCCCACACACACTTCCTCCCACACACACACTCTCCCACACACTCCCTCCCACACACACTCCCTCCCACACACACTCCCTCCCACACACACTCCCTCCCACACACACTCCCTCCCACACATACGCAATCTCTCACAAACTCTCTCTCTCACAGACACACTCCCTCTCACACACACTCCCTCTCACACACAAACACTCTTTCTCACACTCAAACACATACACACACGCTCTCTCTCACACACACCATCTCACACAGAGACACTCTCACACACAGACTCTCTGCACACAGTCTCTCTACACACACACATACTCTCTCACCAAGACACACTCCCTCCCATGCACACACACTCTTTCTCGCACACACTCTCTCTCACACACTCTCTCTCACACACTCTCTCTCACACACTCTCTCTCACACACTCTCTCTCACACTCTCTCTCTCTCACATTCTCTCTCTCTCACACACTCACTCTTTCTTACATACTCTTTCTCACACTCTCTCTCTCACACACACACGCTCACTCCCACACACACTCGCTCCCTCACACACTCACTCCCACACACACACACTCCCACACAATCCCTCCCACACATACTCCCTCCCACACACACTCTCTCCCACACACACTCTCTCCCACACACATTCTCTCCCACACACATTCTCTCCCACACACATTCTCTCCCACACATACGCAATCTCTCACAAACTCTCACTCTCACAGACACACTCCCTCTCACACACACTCCCTCCCGCACACACTCTCTCCCACACACACTCCCTCCCACACACACTCCCTCCCACACACACTCCCTCCCACACACACTCCCTCCCACACACACTCCCTCCCACACACACTCCCTCCCACACACTCTCTCACACACACTCTGTCCCACACACACTCTCTCTCACACACACTCCCTCTCACACACACACACCCACACGCTTTCTCACACTTTCTCTCTCACATTCACACACACACGCACACACACTCTTCCTTATATACTCTTTCTCAAACACTCTCTCTCACACACTCTCTCTCACACACAAACCTCTCACACACTCTCTCTCACACACAAACCTCTCACACACTCTCTCTCACACACTCTCTCTCACACTCTCTCTCTCACAGAAACTCTCACACACACCCTCTCATAAACACTCTCTCTCACACACACACTCTCATGCAACTTCTCTCTCACACACACACCCTCTCTCTCTCTCACACACATCCACTCTCCCTGTCACACACTCTCTCAGACACACTCTCTCACACACACTCATTCTCACACGCACGCTTTTCCGCACACATTCTCTCTCGCATACACTCTCTCACACACACACACACTCCCACACACACACACTCCCACACACACACACTCCCACACACACACACTCCCATACACACACTCCCACACACACACACTTCTCCCACACACTTAAACTCTCACACAAAATCTCTCACAAAATCTCTCTCTCGCACACACACACACTCTCTCCCATGCATACACTCTCAGACGCACTCTGTCACACATATTCTCTCACACACACTCTCACACACACACTCCCACACACACACTCCCACACACACACTCCCACACACACACTCCCACACACACACTCCCACACACACACACTCTCTCTCTCTCTCTCACACACACTCTCACATGCACACTGTCTCACACACACACTCTCTCCCAAACACACACTTTCACACACACACTCCCGCACACACTCAAACTCCCACACACTCAAACTCTCACACACACTCTCTCATAAAACCTCTCTCTCGCACACACACACACACTCTCTCCCATGCATACACTCTCACACGCACTCTTTCACACACACGCTCTCTCAGACACGCTCTCACACACACTCTCTCACACGCACACACTCACTCTCTCTCTCGCACACACACACACTCTCTCTCTCTCTCTCTCACACACTCTCTTTCTCTCACATGCAAACTGTCTCACACACGCACTCTCTGCCAAACACACTCTCTCTCACACACACACTCTCTCTCTCACAGACAGTCTCTCTCAGTCACATTCTCTCACACATGCTGTCTCTCTCTCACACACACTCTCACATACATGCATTCTCTCACACACACACTCTCCCACACACTCTCTCCCACACACACTCTCTCCCACACACACACTCTCCCACACACACACTCTCCCACACACACACTCTCCCACACACACACTCTCCCACACACACACTCTCCCACACACACACTCTCCCACACACACACTGTCTCCCACACAAACTGTCTCCCACACACACACAATCTCTCACAACCTCTCTCTCTCACGCACTCTCACCCACACACATGCACTCACACACTCTCTCATACCCTCTCTCACAAACACACTCTCTCACACACACTCTCTCTCACAGACACACTCTCCCACACACACACTCTCCCACACACACACTCTCCCACACACACACTCTCCCACACACACACTCTCCCACACACACACTCTCCCACACACACACTCTCCCACACACATTCTCCCACACATACACTCTCCCACACATACACTCTCCCACACATACACCCTCCCACACACACTCCCTCCCACACACACTCCCTCCCACACACACTCCCTCCCACACACACTCCCTCCCACACACACTCCCTCCCACACACACTCCCTCCCACACACACTCCCTCCCACACACACTCCCTCCCACACACACTCCCTCCCACACACACTCCCTCCCACACACACTCCCTCCCACACACACTCCCTCCCACACACTCTCTCCCACACATACGCAATCTCTCACAAACTCTCTCTCTCACAGACACACTCCCTCTCACACACACTCCCTCTCACACACAAACACTCTTTCTCACACTCAAACACATACACACACGCTCTCTCTCACACACACCATCTCACACAGAGACACACTCACACACAGACTCTCTGCACACAGTCTCTCTACACACACATATACTCTCTCACCAAGACACACTCCCTCCCACGCACACACACTCTTTCTCGCACACACTCTCTCTCACACACTCTCTCTCACACACACTCTCTCACACACACTCTCTCACACACACTCTCTCACACACACTCTCTCTCTCACACTCTCTCTCTCACACTCTCTCTCACACTCTCTCTCTCACACTCTCTCTCACACACTCTCTCTCACACACTCTCTCTCACATTCTCTCTCTCACACACTCACTCTTTCTTACATACCCTTTCTCACACTCTCTCTCTCACACACACACACTCACTCCCACACACACTCGCTCCCTCACACACTCGCTCCCACACACACTCGCTCCCACACACACACTCTCCCACACAATCCCTCCCACACATACTCCCTCCCACACACACTCTCTCCCACACACACTCTCTCCCACACACACTCTCTCCCACACACACTCTCTCCCACACACACTCTCTCCCACACACACTCTCTCCCACACATACGCAATCTCTCACAAACTCTCACTCTCACAGACACACTCCCTCTCACACACACTCCCTCTCACACACAAACACTCTTTCTCACACTCAAACACATACACACACGCTCTCTCTCACACACACCATCTCACACAGAGACACTCTCACACACAGACTCTCTGCACACAGTCTCTCTACACACACATATACTCTCTCACCAAGACACACTCCCTCCCACGCACACACACTCTTTCTCGCACACACTCTCTCTCACACACTCTCTCTCACACTCTCTCTCTCACACACACACACTCAGTCCCACACACACTCGCTCCCTCACACACTCGCTCCCACACACACACTCTCCCACACACACACTCTCCCACACACACACTCTCCCACACACACTCCCTCCCACACACACTCCCTCCCACACACACTCTCTCCCACACACACTCTCTCCCACACACACTCTCTCCCACACACACACACTCCCACACACTTAAACTCTCACACAAACTCTCTCACAAAATCTCTCTCTCGCACACACACACACTCTCTCCCATGCATACACTCTCACATGCACTCTGTCACACATATTCTCTCACACACGCTCTCACACACATACACTCCCACACACACACTCCCACACACACACACACACTCTCTCTCTCTCACACACACTCTTTCTATCACATGCACACTGTCTCACACACACACTCTCTCCCAAACACACTCTCTCACACACACACTCTCACACACACACTCCCGCACACACTCAAACTCCCACACACTCAAACTCTCACACACACTCTCTCATAAAAACTCTCTCTCGCACACACACACACACACTCTCTCCCATGCATACACTCTCACACGCACTCTTTCACACACACGCTCTCTCAGACACGCTCCCACACGCACTCTCTCACACACACTCTCTCACACACACTCTCTCACACACACTCTCTCACACGCACACACTCACACGCACACACTCACTCTCTCTCTCGCACACACACACACTCTTTCTCTCGCATGCAAACTGTCTCACACACGCACTCTCTGCCAAACACACTCTCTCTCACACACACACTCTCTCTCTCACAGACAGTCTCTCTGTCACATTCTCTCACACATGCTGTCTCTCTCTCACACACACTCTCACATACATGCATTCTCTCACACACACACACTCTCCCACACACTCTCTCTCCCACACATACACTCTCCGACACACACACACTCTCCCACACACTCTCTCCCACACACACTCTCTCCCACACACACACTCTCCCACACACACACTCTCCCACACACACACTCTCCGACACACACACACTCTCCCACACACTCTCTCCCACACAAACTCTCTCCCACACAAACTCTCTCCCACACAAACTCTCTCCCACACACACAATCTCTCACAACCTCTCTCTCTCACGCAATCTCACCCACACACATGCACTCACACACTCTCTCATACCCTCTCTCACAAACACACTCTCTCACACACACTCTCTCTCACAGACACACTCTCCCACACACACACTCTCCCACACACAAACTCTCTCCCACAAACACACTCTCTCATACCCTCTCTCACAAACACACTCTCTCACACACACTCTCTCTCACAGACACACTCTCCCACACACACACTCTCCCACACACATTCTCCCACATATACACTCTCCCACACACACTCCCTCCCACACACACTCCCTCCCACACACACTCCCTCCCACACACACTCCCTCCCACACACACTCCCTCCCACACACACTCCCTCCCACACACACACTCTCCCACACACACACTCTCCCACACACTCTCTCCCACACATACGCAATCTCTCACAAACTCTCTCTCTCACAGACACACTCCCTCTCACACACACTCCCTCTCACACACAAACACTCTTTCTCACACTCAAACACATACACACACGCTCTCTCTCACACACACCATCTCACACAGAGACACTCTCACACACAGACTCTCTGCACACAGTCTCTCTACACACACATATACTCTCTCACCAAGACACACTCCCTCCCATGCACTCACTCTTTCTCGCACACACTCTCTCTCACACACTCTCTCTCACACACTGTCTCTCACACACACTCTCTCTCACACACTCTCTCTCACACACTCTCTCTCTCACACACTCTCTATCTCACACACTCTCTATCTCACACACTCACTCTTTCTTACATACTCTTTCTCACACTCTCTCTCTCACACACACACACTCACTCCCACACACACACTCCCTCCCACACACACTCCCTCCCACACACACTCTCTCCCACACACACTCTCTCCCACACACACTCTCTCCCACACACACTCTCTCCCACACACACTCTCTCCCACACACACTCTCTCCCACACACACTCTCTCCCACACACACTCTCTCCCACACACACTCTCTCCCACACACACTCTCTCCCACACACACTCTCTCCCACACACACTCTCTCCCACACACACTCTCTCCCACACACACTCTCTCCCACACATACGCAATCTCTCACAAACTCTCACTCTCACAGACACACTCCCTCTCACACACACTCCCTCCCACACATACTCTCTCGCACACACTCCCTCCCACACACACTCCCTCCCACACACACTCCCTCCCACACACACTCCCTCCCACACACACTCCCTCCCACACACACTCCCTCCCACACACACTCCCTCCCACACACACTCCCTCCCACACACACTCCCTCCCACACACACTCCCTCCCACACACACTCCCTCCCACACACACTCCCTCCCACACACACTCCCTCCCACACACACTCCCTCCCACACACACTCCCTCCCACACACACTCCCTCCCACACACTCTCTCCCACACACACTCTCTCTCACACACACTCCCTCTCTCTCACACACACACACACACACACACACACACGCTTTCTCACACTTTCTCTCTCACATTCACACACACACACACACACTCTTCTTTACATACTCTTTCTCAAACACTCTCTCTCACACACTCTCTCTCACACACAAACCTCTCACACACTCTCGCTCACACACACTCTCACACACTCTCTCTCTCACAGAAACTCTCACACACACCCTCTCATAAACACTCTCTCTCACACACACACATCTCATGCAACTTCTCTCTCACACACACACCCTCTCTCTCTCTCACACACATCCACTCTCCCTGTCACACACTCTCTCAGACACACACACACACTCACTCTCTCACACACACTCTCTCACACACACTCATTCTCACACGCACGCTTTTCCGCACACATTCTCTCTCGCATACACTCTCTCACACACACACGCACACTCCCACACACGCACACTCCCACACACGCACACTCCCACACACGCACACTCCCACACACGCACACTCCCACACACGCACACTCCCACACACGCACACTCCCACACACGCACACTCCCACACACGCACAGTCCCACACACGCACACTCCCACACACGCACACTCCCATACACACACTCCCAGACACTTAAACTCTCACACAAACTCTCTCACAATATCTCTCTCTCGCACACACACACACTCTCTCCCATGCATACACTCTCACACGCACTCTGTCACACATATTCTCTCACACACACACTCCCACACACACTCCCACACACACACTCCCACACACACACTCCCACACACACACACTCTCTCTCTCTCTCTCACACACACTCTTTCTCTCACATGCACACTGTCTCACACACACACTCTCTCCCAAACACACTCTCACACACACACACTCTCTCTCTCACAGACACAGTCTCTCTCAGACACATTCTCTCACACACGCTGTCTCTCTCATACACAGACTCTCACACACCCTCTCACACGCATACATTCCCTCACACACACACTCTCCCACACACTCGCTCCCACACACACACTCTCTCTCACACACACTCTCTCTCACACACACTCTCTCTCACACACACACTGTCCCACACACTCTCTCCCGCACACACTCTCTCTCGCACACACACTCTCCCACACACACACTCTCCCACACACACACACTCCCACACACACACTCTCCCACACACACACTCTCCCACACACACACTCTCCCACACACACACTCTCCCACACACTCTCTCTCCCACACACTCTCTCTCACACACACACACTGTCCCACACACTCTCTCCCACACACTCTCTCTCCCACACACTCTCTCTCACACACACACACTGTCCCACACACTCTCTCCCGCACACACTCTCTCTCGCACACACACTCTCCCACACACACACACTCCCACACACACACTCTCCCACACACACACTCTCCCACACACACACTCTCCCACACACACACTCTCCCACACACACACTCTCCCACACAAACTCTCTCCCACACATACTCTCTCCCACACAAACTCTCTCCCACACAAACTCTCTCCCACACACACACAATCTCTCACAACCTCTCTCTCTCACGCACTCTCACCCACACACATGCACTCACACACTCTCTCATACCCTCTCTCACAAACACACTCTCTCACACACACACTCTCTCTCACAGACACACTCTCCCACACACACACACTCTCCCACACACACACTCTCCCACACACACACTCTCCCACACACATTCTCCCACACACATTCTCCCACACACATTCTCCCACACACATTCTCCCACACATACACTCTCCCACACATACACTCTCCCACACACACTCCCTCCCACGCACACTCTCCCTCCCACACACACTCCCTCCCACACACACTCCCTCCCACACACTCCCTCCCACACACACTCCCTCCCACACACTCTCTCCCACACATACGCAATCTCTCACAAATGCTCTCTCTCACAGACACACTCCCTCTCACACACACTGCCTCTCACACACACTCCCTCTCACACACAAACACTCTTTCTCACACTCAAACACATACACACACGCTCCCTCTCACACACACCATCTCACACAGAGACACTCTCACACACAGACTCTCTGCACACAGTCTCTCTACACACACATACACTCTCTCACCAAGACACACTCCCTCCCACGCACACACACTTTTTCTCGCACACACTCTCTCTCACACACTCTCTCACACACACTCTCACACACTCTCTTTCACATTCTCTCTCTCTCACACACTCACTCTTTCTTACATACTCTTTCTCACACTCTCTCTCTCACACACACACACTCATTCCCACACACACTCGCTCCCTCACACACTCGCTCCCACACACACACTCTCCCACACAATCCCTCCCACACATACTCCCTCCCACACACACTCTCTCCCACACATACGCAATCTCTCACAAACTCTCACTCTCACAGACACACTCCCTCTCACACACACTCCCTCCCACACACACTCCCTCCCACACTCTCTCTCACACACACTCCCTCCCACACACACTCTCTCTCACACACACTCTCTCTCACACACACTCTCTCTCACACACACACTCTCTCTCACACACACTCCCTCTCTCACACACACACCCACACACGCTTTCTCACACTTTCTCTCTCACATTAACACACACACACACACACACACTCTTCCTTACATACTCTTTCTCAAACACTCTCTCTCACACACTCTCTCTCACACACAAACCTCTCACACACTCTCTCTCTCACAGACACACTCCCTCTCACACACACTCCCTCTCACACACAAACACTCTTTCTCACACTCAAACACATACACACACGCTCTCTCTCACACACACCATCTCACACAGAGACACACTCACACACAGACTCTCTGCACACAGTCTCTCTACACACACATATACTCTCTCACCAAGACACACTCCCTCCCACGCACACACACTCTTTCTCGCACACACTCTCTCTCACACACTCTCTCTCACACACACTCTCTCACACACACTCTCTCACACACACTCTCTCACACACACTCTCTCTCTCACACTCTCTCTCTCACACTCTCTCTCACACTCTCTCTCTCACACTCTCTCTCACACACTCTCTCTCACACACTCTCTCTCACATTCTCTCTCTCACACACTCACTCTTTCTTACATACCCTTTCTCACACTCTCTCTCTCACACACACACACTCACTCCCACACACACTCGCTCCCTCACACACTCGCTCCCACACACACTCGCTCCCACACACACACTCTCCCACACAATCCCTCCCACACATACTCCCTCCCACACACACTCTCTCCCACACACACTCTCTCCCACACACACTCTCTCCCACACACACTCTCTCCCACACACACTCTCTCCCACACACACTCTCTCCCACACATACGCAATCTCTCACAAACTCTCACTCTCACAGACACACTCCCTCTCACACACACTCCCTCTCACACACAAACACTCTTTCTCACACTCAAACACATACACACACGCTCTCTCTCACACACACCATCTCACACAGAGACACTCTCACACACAGACTCTCTGCACACAGTCTCTCTACACACACATATACTCTCTCACCAAGACACACTCCCTCCCACGCACACACACTCTTTCTCGCACACACTCTCTCTCACACACTCTCTCTCACACTCTCTCTCTCACACACACACACTCAGTCCCACACACACTCGCTCCCTCACACACTCGCTCCCACACACACACTCTCCCACACACACACTCTCCCACACACACTCTCCCACACACACTCCCTCCCACACACACTCCCTCCCACACACACTCTCTCCCACACACACTCTCTCCCACACACACTCTCTCCACACACACACACTCCCACACACTTAAACTCTCACACAAACTCTCTCACAAAATCTCTCTCTCGCACACACACACACTCTCTCCCATGCATACACTCTCACATGCACTCTGTCACACATATTCTCTCACACACGCTCTCACACACATACACTCCCACACACACACTCCCACACACACACACACACTCTCTCTCTCTCACACACACTCTTTCTATCACATGCACACTGTCTCACACACACACTCTCTCCCAAACACACTCTCTCACACACACACTCTCACACACACACTCCCGCACACACTCAAACTCCCACACACTCAAACTCTCACACACACTCTCTCATAAAAACTCTCTCTCGCACACACACACACACACTCTCTCCCATGCATACACTCTCACACGCACTCTTTCACACACACGCTCTCTCAGACACGCTCCCACACGCACTCTCTCACACACACTCTCTCACACACACTCTCTCACACACACTCTCTCACACGCACACACTCACACGCACACACTCACTCTCTCTCTCGCACACACACACACTCTTTCTCTCGCATGCAAACTGTCTCACACACGCACTCTCTGCCAAACACACTCTCTCTACACACACACTCTCTCTCTCACAGACAGTCTCTCTGTCACATTCTCTCACACATGCTGTCTCTCTCTCACACACACTCTCACATACATGCATTCTCTCACACACACACACTCTCCCACACACTCTCTCTCCCACACATACACTCTCCGACACACACACACTCTCCCACACACTCTCTCCCACACACACTCTCTCCCACACACACACTCTCCCACACACACACTCTCCCACACACACACTCTCCGACACACACACACTCTCCCACACACTCTCTCCCACACAAACTCTCTCCCACACAAACTCTCTCCCACACAAACTCTCTCCCACACACACAATCTCTCACAACCTCTCTCTCTCACGCAATCTCACCCACACACATGCACTCACACACTCTCTCATACCCTCTCTCACAAACACACTCTCTCACACACACTCACTCTCTCTCACAGACACACTCTCCCACACACACACTCTCCCACACACAAACTCTCTCCCACAAACACACTCTCTCATACCCTCTCTCACAAACACACTCTCTCACACACACTCTCTCTCACAGACACACTCTCCCACACACACACTCTCCCACACACATTCTCCCACATATACACTCTCCCACACACACTCCCTCCCACACACACTCCCTCCCACACACACTCCCTCCCACACACACTCCCTCCCACACACACTCCCTCCCACACACACTCCCTCCCACACACACACTCTCCCACACACACACTCTCCCACACACTCTCTCCCACACATACGCAATCTCTCACAAACTCTCTCTCTCACAGACACACTCCCTCTCACACACACTCCCTCTCACACACAAACACTCTTTCTCACACTCAAACACATACACACACGCTCTCTCTCACACACACCATCTCACACAGAGACACTCTCACACACAGACTCTCTGCACACAGTCTCTCTACACACACATATACTCTCTCACCAAGACACACTCCCTCCCATGCACTCACTCTTTCTCGCACACACTCTCTCTCACACACTCTCTCTCACACACTGTCTCTCACACACACTCTCTCTCACACACTCTCTCTCACACACTCTCTCTCTCACACACTCTCTATCTCACACACTCTCTATCTCACACACTCACTCTTTCTTACATACTCTTTCTCACACTCTCTCTCTCACACACACACACTCACTCCCACACACACACTCCCTCCCACACACACTCCCTCCCACACACACTCTCTCCCACACACACTCTCTCCCACACACACTCTCTCCCACACACACTCTCTCCCACACACACTCTCTCCCACACACACTCTCTCCCACACACACTCTCTCCCACACACACTCTCTCCCACACACACTCTCTCCCACACACACTCTCTCCCACACACACTCTCTCCCACACACACTCTCTCCCACACACACTCTCTCCCACACACACTCTCTCCCACACACACTCTCTCCCACACATACGCAATCTCTCACAAACTCTCACTCTCACAGACACACTCCCTCTCACACACACTCCCTCCCACACATACTCTCTCGCACACACTCCCTCCCACACACACTCCCTCCCACACACACTCCCTCCCACACACACTCCCTCCCACACACACTCCCTCCCACACACACTCCCTCCCACACACACTCCCTCCCACACACACTCCCTCCCACACACACTCCCTCCCACACACACTCCCTCCCACACACACTCCCTCCCACACACACTCCCTCCCACACACACTCCCTCCCACACACACTCCCTCCCACACACACTCCCTCCCACACACACTCCCTCCCACACACTCTCTCCCACACACACTCTCTCTCACACACACTCCCTCTCTCTCACACACACACACACACACACACACACACGCTTTCTCACACTTTCTCTCTCACATTCACACACACACACACACACTCTTCTTTACATACTCTTTCTCAAACACTCTCTCTCACACACTCTCTCTCACACACAAACCTCTCACACACTCTCGCTCACACACACTCTCACACACTCTCTCTCTCACAGAAACTCTCACACACACCCTCTCATAAACACTCTCTCTCACACACACACATCTCATGCAACTTCTCTCTCACACACACACCCTCTCTCTCTCTCACACACATCCACTCTCCCTGTCACACACTCTCTCAGACACACACACACACTCACTCTCTCACACACACTCTCTCACACACACTCATTCTCACACGCACGCTTTTCCGCACACATTCTCTCTCGCATACACTCTCTCACACACACACGCACACTCCCACACACGCACACTCCCACACACGCACACTCCCACACACGCACACTCCCACACACGCACACTCCCACACACGCACACTCCCACACACGCACACTCCCACACACGCACACTCCCACACACGCACAGTCCCACACACGCACACTCCCACACACGCACACTCCCATACACACACTCCCAGACACTTAAACTCTCACACAAACTCTCTCACAATATCTCTCTCTCGCACACACACACACTCTCTCCCATGCATACACTCTCACACGCACTCTGTCACACATATTCTCTCACACACACACTCCCACACACACTCCCACACACACACTCCCACACACACACTCCCACACACACACACTCTCTCTCTCTCTCTCACACACACTCTTTCTCTCACATGCACACTGTCTCACACACACACTCTCTCCCAAACACACTCTCACACACACACACTCTCTCTCTCACAGACACAGTCTCTCTCAGACACATTCTCTCACACACGCTGTCTCTCTCATACACAGACTCTCACACACCCTCTCACACGCATACATTCCCTCACACACACACTCTCCCACACACTCGCTCCCACACACACACTCTCTCTCACACACACTCTCTCTCACACACACTCTCTCTCACACACACACTGTCCCACACACTCTCTCCCGCACACACTCTCTCTCGCACACACACTCTCCCACACACACACTCTCCCACACACACACACTCCCACACACACACTCTCCCACACACACACTCTCCCACACACACACTCTCCCACACACACACTCTCCCACACACTCTCTCTCCCACACACTCTCTCTCACACACACACACTGTCCCACACACTCTCTCCCACACACTCTCTCTCCCACACACTCTCTCTCACACACACACACTGTCCCACACACTCTCTCTCGCACACACACTCTCCCACACACACACACTCCCACACACACACTCTCCCACACACACACTCTCCCACACACACACTCTCCCACACACACACTCTCCCACACACACACTCTCCCACACAAACTCTCTCCCACACATACTCTCTCCCACACAAACTCTCTCCCACACAAACTCTCTCCCACACACACACAATCTCTCACAACCTCTCTCTCTCACGCACTCTCACCCACACACATGCACTCACACACTCTCTCATACCCTCTCTCACAAACACACTCTCTCACACACACACTCTCTCTCACAGACACACTCTCCCACACACACACACTCTCCCACACACACACTCTCCCACACACACACTCTCCCACACACATTCTCCCACACACATTCTCCCACACACATTCTCCCACACACATTCTCCCACACATACACTCTCCCACACATACACTCTCCCACACACACTCCCTCCCACGCACACTCTCCCTCCCACACACACTCCCTCCCACACACACTCCCTCCCACACACTCCCTCCCACACACACTCCCTCCCACACACTCTCTCCCACACATACGCAATCTCTCACAAATGCTCTCTCTCACAGACACACTCCCTCTCACACACACTGCCTCTCACACACACTCCCTCTCACACACAAACACTCTTTCTCACACTCAAACACATACACACACGCTCCCTCTCACACACACCATCTCACACAGAGACACTCTCACACACAGACTCTCTGCACACAGTCTCTCTACACACACATACACTCTCTCACCAAGACACACTCCCTCCCACGCACACACACTTTTTCTCGCACACACTCTCTCTCACACACTCTCTCACACACACTCTCACACACTCTCTTTCACATTCTCTCTCTCTCACACACTCACTCTTTCTTACATACTCTTTCTCACACTCTCTCTCTCACACACACACACTCATTCCCACACACACTCGCTCCCTCACACACTCGCTCCCACACACACACTCTCCCACACAATCCCTCCCACACATACTCCCTCCCACACACACTCTCTCCCACACATACGCAATCTCTCACAAACTCTCACTCTCACAGACACACTCCCTCTCACACACACTCCCTCCCACACACACTCCCTCCCACACTCTCTCTCACACACACTCCCTCCCACACACACTCTCTCTCACACACACTCTCTCTCACACACACTCTCTCTCACACACACACTCTCTCTCACACACACTCCCTCTCTCACACACACACCCACACACGCTTTCTCACACTTTCTCTCTCACATTAACACACACACACACACACACACTCTTCCTTACATACTCTTTCTCAAACACTCTCTCTCACACACTCTCTCTCACACACAAACCTCTCACACACTCTCTCACACACACTCTCACACACTCTCGCTCACACACTCTCTCACACACTCTCTCTCTCACAGAAACTCTCACACACACCCTC